>NW_028324258.1:1519453-1822343 GCF_054372755.1 Phalangium opilio
AAAGACGTGCGATGTAATTGGCGAATTATTTTTGGATATGTTCAAAACGCCCAAATTCTTACTAGATAATATCGAGGTGCGAATTAGACTTCATCGAAGCTCCACGGATTTTGCTATTATTCACAATGAAACGGGCAAAAAGTATAAGATTAATTTAACGGAATGCACCTTGTTTAGGCGCGAAATTGAGGTTAATCCAGAGCTGCAGCTAGCTCACGCCCAGATGTTAAATTCGGGAATAAACGCTTGTTACGAAGTAAACTCTATTGTTATGAAAAATTTCTTAATAACCACCGGAACGCAAGATTTTATTAGGGACAGCTTGTTTACGGGGCAATTACCCTCGCGAACTTTCGTGGCTTTCGTTACTAATAAAAAATTTGTAGGGGAAGCAACTTCTAACCCCCTGGATCTCCAACACTTCAAACTCGATTTCATGCAATTCTCTTTAACTTCACAAAATTATCCCGATATCCCCTTTACGCCTAATTTTGCCGACGATCAATACGTTAGATGTTACAATTCTTTATTCGAGGGTCTCGAGATATTAGGTCTTGACCGAGGAAATATAATTTCTTACGATTTATATAAAAAAGGTTTTTTTGTCGTTGTTTTTGATTTGAGTAGAGATAATCTCGCTTCGTTAGGCCTAAATTCCATGCCCCAGACTGGTAACTTGCGATTATCGTTAAGATTTAGCTCTCCGCTAACCGAAAACGTCACGTGCATTGTCATGGCCGAATTTCCAAACAACCAACTAATAATATCTAAAAACAGAGAAATTATTTATAATCACCCCAACGTATAAAAGACTAAAACTTTATAAATACAATATCAGTCGCGAGCCAAGATGCACCAAGTACACACCGTCACGCCAAAGCTCGACATTTGCGTCATTGAATCGATTGAACCTAAGATATTAATTCAAAGATCGGATACGCGTACAAAAACTATATTAAAACCTAACGCCTGGTACGCTTTGTTTCGGTTTCAAAATGAACTCACGTCCTTTTTTGACGGAAAAATACCTCGCTATCATATTTGGTTGCCCGTCAAAGAGCGCCTCAAGCTGGAATGCTTTGTCAACTCGAAAGATGAACGTCTAATCAATCTTCGATACTATGAACGAGGCAGCGGCAGTCGTTATTTCCTCAACTTTAGCACCAGCGAAGGATTTAGCCTGAACAAAACAGGATGGCAGACATTGATCGATTTAAAACCGTTGATTGACGAGGATCTCAAGGCTAAAGGGATAGCTGTCTGTCGCATGCGCGAATTAATTTTAAACTAGCTCACTACCACTTTGTTTGACGTCACTTCCACTTGCGCCAACGTTGAGTGTCGAAAACAAATATGCCATTCTCAAAGCTGCTCGGAATTTGACACAAATTTCAGTGACCGAGTCGAGCGTAATTTGCACGAAGCGCTGCCTCAACTGGATCGTGAGAAAATTTTGCATCAATTTGAGATCGATCATGGCTGGATGGAGGATCAAGAGGATATTTACGCTTATTTTGTCAACAGTTTTGCCGATTTAAAGAATGCCTTGATTTATGGCTATTAAAATAAATGTACTGATATAGCGTATTTGTTTAACTGATATTGTTTTTATAAAATACCTTTGCGTGTATTAAATAAAGTTGTTTATTGGGAAACTATTTAGTCGTTATTTATACTTGTTAAGACATGAACGCTAAAATTAGAAAAATTTATTACAACGTGGCTAATCCGGCCGCTTATGGGTCGCTAGCGAGATTACAAAAGGCCTTACCGGACGTGTCAAAAGCCAAATTAATTGCCTTTCTCGAGAAACAACCCGCTTACACGAAACACCGATTTCGACGTTTCCGATTCAAAACCAACCAGGTCTACGCTTCGACTATCGATGACGTTTTTCAAGCTGATTTGTTGGATCTACCGAAATTAAATCGTTTTAATAAAAATGTTCGCTATGTTTTGTGCGTTATTGACGTCTTAAGCCGCTACGGATGGACAGTACCTCTTAGAAACAAAACATCTGGCGAGGTTATCGAAGCTTTTAAAAAAATATTTCGAGAGAGAATCCCTTTAAAAATATACACTGACTACGGTGGAGAATTTAGTTCGCGCAACTTTGATTCCTTCTTGAAACGAAACAATGTGCAAATACATTTTGCCCGGAGTCAGCATAAGGCCAGTCTAGCGGAACGCTTTATTAGAACAATTAAGGAACAAATTGCCCGGGTTATTACAGCCACGGGGAATAAAAATTACGTTAAATATTTACCTTTAATTACTCAAGCCTATAATGAACGGGTTCATTCAACTACTGGAATTGCACCGGCTCATGTTAATATATATAACGAGTCAATCATTTGGAATAAACTGTACGGGAAATCAAACGGCATTAATCGATACGCACCGAGGCTTAAAGTTGGCGATCACGTGCGTCTCTCTATAGCTAGTAGAGTCTTTAGAAAAACCAGCTCGGGAGGCACGTTTACTGACGAAATATTTCGCGTTGTTGACGTCATACCCAGGTCACCACCCGTCTATCGCGTAGCGGATTTAAAGGGGGAGCAAATTTTGGGTGTTTTCTACGGCGCTGAACTACAAAAAGTCTCGTTACCCGAGACGGGTCTTGTCAAGACTAAATTATGAACACTTCGCAAATAAACGCTCTCTTAACTTGCGACAAAAGAACGCGACCCTACTATTTAGGATGCTTCCCAGTAAACAGACTCCCAGCACATCCTAAAAGGCCCAAATTTTGCTTTATATTCAATAACGAAGCTGCTGGAGAGGCTGGAGAACATTGGATAGCGTGCTTTTCTAACAATGACACGGTAGAAATGTTTTGCACTTACGGAAAGTCGCCGCGATACTATAAAGTTAATTTAAAACGATACGGGAAACGAGTTGTTTACAATAAACAACAAATTCAACATCCATTTTTTCAACTGTGCGGTTTGCATTGTAGTCTGTACCTAGCACTCCGCTGCGAGGGCGTGGCTAGAAAGACGATATTAGACGCCATTTACGCTAATAACCTTAAACTTAACGACTATGTCGCCTTATTATATTTATCTTTACATTTAAAAAAACATGTACACAGATATTGTTCGCAATAAAACAATTTTTTATTTGTCTTAATATTACATTTTATTAATCAATATCACGCCATTTATGGTGTTTAGCTCTTCGTTCGTTAGATGGAACTACTGGACCAAGATTTTGAAGTTCGTCTTTCTTTTTCCGAGGTTTTTTCTTTTTTTTTCTTGTTCTTCTGTTTAGCGGAGGCCGTCTCGAACAGGTTTTCCAAGTCCGTTAAATTGTCCCCGTTTTCCTCCTCTAAATTCTCTTGTTTATCGGCGATTTCTTCTTGAAAATCGTCGTCGTCAGGATTTGCATAACCGACAGCCCCCTCTTCTAGCTCTCTTTTTGGCATAAAAAATGTGTTTTGCAAACGATTTGCCAGGACTTCGGCTTGCCGTTTCACCATATCTCCAACATAGGTCGGCCCATTTTGCTGGTAAAAATCTTCTTGTGATGGTGTCCCAACAGCCGTTTCGCTTTTAAAAACCTTTTGCCGAGGCTCGGTTCGTTTAGGCGTAGTAAAAGAACTGCCCGAAGCGCTTGTTGTCGGTGATGACGTGGCATAAGTCGGCCATGACAATTGTTTTTTTCGCGGGGGCATTTTAGGGGTGACCGGTAATGGCGGCGTGGGGACATTGGACATTGCCTGTGTTACGACCTCAAATTTAGGTAAAGGAATTTGTTTCTCGATACTTAAATATCTCTTAAAAGCGTCTAAATATTTATATAATTTATCATAGGCATTCAATGGCGATTTTAAAATATCCTCAATCTTTCGGTCTAAAGCCGAGTGTTCTTGGGCAGCTGTTGAAGTTACTGCGCTAGCGGGCACAAGCACCATTTGTTTCATAGTTTAGCAGCTATGGCTTGGACAATTGAAGGCAAGATTGCTGCAAGCAACGTCGTAAGAAAGCCACCTGATTGCTGCAACAACAGCTTTTTTTTTGCTTTTCTGCGACAAGGTACTTGATCCGAGTTGTCTAATAATTTTCTTGTACTTTGCTAGCTTTTTCTTACGGTCTTTACTCAATTAAATGCCCCCGCCCTTTAAATTCTTACAAATTGTCTGAATGCTCTTTAATTGAGGCGCGCTACTATTGCTTAAGAGGGTTCGCCGTTGTTTACAGCTAGTTTGACGCAAACTCTGTAAATAAGGGACAAATTTGGCAAACTTGGCTGAGGGACGGGCTACGACGAGTCGGGAGCGTTTTGCTGATCGACGTTTAACGCGTGGGGCCATTATTCAAATGACAATTAAATTTAATCTACATAGACATACATAGGTGATTCGTGAGGTAAAACACGCGACCTTAATCGTAAATTTTCAGGAGTTTCTTGTTTTAAATCAATTAACAAATAGCTATAGGGTTCTTTAGTTTCTAGTCTGTACGCCTCCGTAATACGCTTCGGGTTATCTGGACTTATTTGTTGTGCTAAATATCTAATAGAGGCGACATCTCGAGGATTTTTGATTATTATAAAATAGGAAGAGTTTTGAGAAATTATCCGCGATTGGCTACCCTTGGGAAACAGTTGTTGAGTAATAATAATAACCGTATACCCTAAATGATGCGATGTCACGCACACTACATCGGCAATATGAGTTTGTTTAAATAATTGACTAGCTAAATCGTCTAGTATCAAGTAGGAGTCGCAATTCATTTCCCAAAAGTCCGGATCCGCCGTTGGCAAGCCTTGAATAAATTGAATTCCCGGAATCAATTGTTTCAATTTTTCATAGTTTGGCTGCCAGGCGGCGTAGCAATAAATAACCTTTTTATGCGGTGGGTCAAACATAAGCTGATGATTTTGCAATAAGTTACTTAAAAGAAAACTCTTCCCCGCTTGCGTTGGCCCCACGATTAGAAACTGGGCGGGTGTTTGGAACTTTAAAGAATGCGAGACTGACTCGGTTGGATTCATTTTAAATAATAAACATTTTATTATTGTTGACAGGTTATTTATATTAAAAACATAGATATTTAAAAAACATTAATAATCAAAAAAATTAAAACACTATAAATCCAAAAACCCCAAAAAAACCCTTACATATTTAAATAGCATTAAAAAACAATATAAACCAAAAAAAACCCTTTTACCCAAAAAAAATCCCTATTAATTAATTGTTTTTAAAAATTTTTTTTCAAATTCCGTTATCCTTTGGCGAAAGCGTTGGTCGTTGATGAGGTCAAAGTTCACGCGAGACTCGGAGGGTAGTTGATACACACGCACTACAGAAGAAAACACGACGGATTTATGCGCACGCGCACTTTTTCGTTTCCCGACCGCTCGTTGTTGGTGGCTGGGCATGTTTGGATTAGAGGCTCGCAAACATCCTCGCCTTCGCTGGTCGGGAATTCGGGAAACCCCTGACGCAGTGGTTTGTTGTTGCACGGTTTCTTGGAAACCATCGGACACGATGGGCTGTGCTTCCGATGTTCCCTCGATGGATGGTCCGTGCAACGCCACTGGTACAAGGCGATGCCGCAAAAGGCGCAGCGCGTCGTCTGTGTTTCTACATCTGCAAGATAGAAACCGTCTTTGGCCAGGGCTTCGATAGGAACGCAAGATTCCCACAAGCCCTCAAAAGTATGTCTTCGTCTAGCCTCGTAATTCATGCGAAAGAGATGTTGAAGCGGGTGTTGCCTCTTTGAAACCGTAGGGTCGACTGGTTGTCAAATCGGCGTTCAACAATCTCTTATTCGAGGTTTGGCGAAATCTTTTGGTGATTCTAACGGCCTCTAGCTGCAGCTTGTATTTATCCCGTTTAAAATTAAAAGGGACATTGACTGTAACTTCCTTTTCCGGGTTCATCGCTACACTTTCAAAGGTTTCAAAGTCAAGTTTTTCAAGATTTTCTCGATTTAACGTCAACCCTTTAATTTTCTTGACTTCTTTTCCTTTGCTAGTGCGAAACGAGTAACTTTTGGCACCGGTACTACAAAAGGAAGTTATATAATCACCACCGAGTTCGTCCGCCCAGCAACCAATATGATTGCCAGTTGGAATGTCAAACTTTCCCGGTAGATGGCGGTAGATTATCGAGTCGGTGTCACAATACAAAGCTGCGCGGTCTAATTGAAGCAACATCTTGTTCAATTCGAGTCGCCCGTAGCAAGAAACGAAGCTCCCCACGATGGCCGACCCCAGTTTGTAGTCTAGAATGTAATCGCTTTTGGCTTTGTACGATAAGAGAGCGATCGACTCCGTAACTGGCCGTAAGTCGACTAATTCCAGAGTGTAATCGCTCGCGTATCGTATCAATTCGTAATAATTGTTGATAAAGATGCTGCGAATCTTTCCCGTATTTAACGCCATGCGACCCCAAAGAGAATTTAAATTAATTTTAGCGATATTACGCAGGGAAGGATTTGATTGAATATCCGCCACTGTCAGAGAAAGCTTTTCATTCTTGTTTATATCAGCGATATACGCCTCTTTTTGCAGAGGCGTTTGCGCGTGAGCGGGAAATCCGGAATTCTTCACTTTCAAGGCGATAAAATCAGTCATGTACTGGGCAAAGAAATATTCCGTTTTTGGATAATGGTAAACCTCGAATATATCGAGGAGTTTATAACCATGTTCCATAGCGGCATAGACTTCGACCGTTGGCCAGACTGATTCGAAAGCCCGTTCATTGAAAGTGTGTTCGCAGATTTCCGCTCGCAATTCTAGACACGTGCGACAGAGGGCGTAAGTTAATTTACCACCGCTGCGAAAGGGAATTAAGGGGATGTGGAGATCTTGAGGGGGCAGCAAACGACAACTCATAACGCCAAAATACCACCCTGGCGATTTGTCAAAATCTCTGCTATAGATTATGGGGTGCCCGCTAGGGTACGGACAATCGCGACAAACTTTCGGGTACAAAGAAATAATATCCTTGTAGAAAATTTTCTCCTCACCTTGCACGTGGAAGTTAAGAACAAAATTTTCCGTTCGTCCCCCATAAAGAGCGCTACGGGCTGATATTTGAGGTCGAAAAGTTAAACTTTTGCAAAAAGCCTTTGCTTCGGCGTTTTCTTTTAAAAGCTTAGCAAATTGACACTCAAAAATCGAGGTATATTCATACCCGACCATCTTCTCTTTAATAAACAGCTCTCTATCTAGCGTCCGCTCGTACAGAAATCTGTTGCTGGCTTTGAGTTGGGTATTGTAGGCATTGAGTTTTTGGCATGGACAACCGTGAAAGTAGCAACCGTGGAAATCGTAGATTTTGGGCGGAGTTTCGCTATAGCCGTCGACTAAATAGCGACCCACCCGATATTCACCCCCATAGCTTAAAGCCGTTCGCAATTTTATATTTTCCGTTTTCTCCACCCAAGCGAGATATTTTAAGCTAATCTGACTGTGATTAAATTTTGCGTTATAGCCGTTAGAAGGAACAATACCCATGCTGTAAGGTTTATAGTAATTGTTAAGATAAATAGTGGTTAAAGCACCCGCCAAAGTAATATTTTTTAAGCAAAAAGGGTCTAATTTTGTTAGATCTACGTAAATTTTTCTAAAAGCTTCGACGCCTTGTCTTAAGACTTTGACGTCTTGAATGCAATATTTAATAAGCTCCTCTTTGATGTTGTAAATAGATCCTTCCATTGACGCGTACCAAGTTTGAAAATCTCGATAATCATTGGCCTTCATTTGAGCTACGTTAAAGTACGAAGCTTCAGGGATGACACCAATGTAATTAAGATTTTCTTCGGTATGAAAATCAAATGGAAAGAATCCTTTCGCTACATCGCCAAGGCTAAACATGCTGGTGAAATTACGCAAAGGGTGACTAATGTAATTAAAGCTATCGAGGAATCTAATTTGCGGTCCCTCAAGATGAATCATGAGAATTTTACTGCCGTCAAAAATAACGGCAGGGGTGACGTGTCTATGGACTAAAGCGTTAAGAATTAAGAAGTTATCAAAAGCTTTTGCGTAATGAGCTACTACTTGAGTGTTAGTAAAGCGCGGTTGGTACGTTTTACGTTTCTGTCCAGTCAAAACTACCTGCTCTACGCTAAATAAATAATTTAAAAATTGCTCGACGCAATTGGCGCCGTAAAAAATTTTGGTTTCAAAGCCAGCTTCAGTCTCTACGTCGCAAACTAGTAAAATGGGGACGTGGATATTATTTCTAAGAATAGTCTCAATGTCGTAATAAATAAACCGCGAGGCTTTCATTTTGGTTTCCAAAGGCATAACAAAATGTTCATCTGGCGGATGAACTATTTTACACTGAGAGCATTCGGGATTGCAGTCGTGATCGTCACCCATAAGTCGCCCACATTCTAAACATCGTTTTTGGCTCGCACAGGTGCCATTAAGTAAATGAGTTTCGTAGCAGGGGCCCGGGAAAAAGTAGCGGTGGCATTCGTCGCAACGTTTTAAAACGTCCTCGTTGGTTAAATGAAAAGCTTCTCCTTGGCACCGAAAACATATAAAGGGTTTTGTATCCTCGGGGCATTTATGCTCTTTTAACAATTCGTATTTGTAAAAAGATTTTAAGCATAAATCGCAAGAGATACAACCCCCCATCATGCCGTGCCAAGTTTTCGCGGGGTGGATATGGTCGCCAATTTTTAATAAATAGATAAATTTAGGAGCTTGGGGTCCTTTGAAAAATATGGTAAAATTATTCGCAGCATCAATTATCACGATTCGATAATGGGGAGCTAAATAATTTTGAAATTTTTGAATATCTTCTAGAGTAACGAAACCCTCGGGGACGCCGGCTTTTCGGTGCAAGATTTTCGCAATATTACCCACGAGGGTGCTATCGCGTTTCAGTTTTTTAAAATTGTTTTGGTTAAAGGGCGGACCTTGCTTTTTTGTCGATAAAAATTGCGATCGGCCAGCTCTTTACCCAAAACTAAACTTCGAGCAAAACAGAGGTTATCATTGTTTTCCATAAAAATAAATTGGTTATTTTGTTTAACGAAATAATCCAAATTAACCAAAGTTCTATTTTTTATGGATTTATAATAAACTCCTATATTTGCGTCGAGGTTTAGAAAAATAATGTCAAACTGAAAATCTTCCCCATTAAAGACAAAGTCCCGGCTAGATTGCGTTACTCTATAGATGGTGCGCATAATTCGCTTACTGGTAAATTTTTCAATTTTTATAAATTTAATATTTACGGGGGTCGTCAATCCGGGGGAGCTTAAAACAAATCGAACCCGATTATACCCGGGATTCTCGGTTACTAATTTGCGTATAACTTCGTCGAGAATTTTTCGAAAAATTCGAAAAAAATCTCGCGTTGGAATGTCTTCCAGATTTTTGAAAGCTATACGCAAATCAATTTGTTTACAATGCCACTTGCGACTCGTTTTGTCAATCTGTCGCTCAATTGTGTAGTACCGGTTTACCTGTGCGTGTTCTTCTCCCTCACTACCCTCCGAGTCACTCCCGCTGCTGCCGCTGCTCGAACTCATTTTTTGAATCTCTATCAGAAATAAAAAAATTGGAACAAAATTTTGGTTTGTAAATTTATTGTTAATAAGATACTTACTTTGCTTGGCGGCTGCTGCGTGGCCTGAGCGTCACCCTTTATGTCCTCCACCAACCGGTGGAAGGCGTTGAGGAGTTTGACCGCCTCTTTATCTTTCCCGTCAACGACTCGTTTCAGCCGCTTGTGGCTGCACTCCCAAAGCTTGTCGGCTTGGGAGTCCTTTATATCCTTAAATTTGTAGACACTTATGTCTACAAAATAGTCCCCTTTTCGCGGGGGGACTCGTGTCTCGAAATACTGGCCGTCGCTCCTCAGCCGATACGACCCTTCAATCCCGTGAATGCCCACGACGTGTTTTTGTAGTACGTCTTGGACGAACGTCTCGTCGTCCGAGTCGATTAACACCTCGACAGGGTCGGGCTTCAAAAATTGATTTATGGTCCGCTTACCGCTGCTGGTTCCGGCTCGATCCCCAGGAGAAGACGGTGGAGAGTCAAACATAGACTGTGATTCTTGAAGATATTTGCTACTCATGGCTGGATTGATTGTGAAAACCCTATGCCCATGCTCGAGCTTTTATACCCAAAATCTCAGGGCCATTTTTTTTAGAATACAGGCCCAGACATGGTTTTTTTTATAACACAACCTTATTTTATTCGTATTAAGAGTTTAAAAAAAAATATAATTATGTCTGATACGCTATTTTTTAATTTAACCTAAAATACATTTTTCATTGTGGAGTTGATACTAAAGATTAAAGAGGACATTAATATATCTATCTATATAAAAAAATAACCTCTTTAGTTTAATATTAATATACATTTATTTAGATTTAAATCATGTTACAAAACAATTTCTGTCCCTCCCAAAGTAATTAGTTTTAACCTTCACTAATAAATTGTTTTTCTTATATAAAGCGATCTCGTGAGAATTATTCAAATTTAATTATTCGAAACACGCCTAAACAAGCTTTTGCATACGAATAATATTTGTCCCCTTAGGCAGCTATCAAAGTAACTTCTTTTTAACCTTCGCTAAAGGTTTTTTTTTATATAACACGAACTCGTTTGAATTATTTAAAACACTCCTAGACAACTTTTTTGCATACGAAAAAAAAAAAAACTTAGACCTCGGAGAGATTTTGGTAATTTTATGCCTATATATCTAATTAACTTTTTGCTATTTATTGAATTTTAAGAATCTTGAAAGTATTGCCTAGACACTATTAGATTTGACCTCGCTAATTTTGTATATAAGCCCCAGGTTTCAAAATGAAAGTTATCAGTTGTTTAACTTCTGTTTCTGAAATACCAGTCCCAAGAACTTTAAGATGTCTTTCTCTACCGCTCCTCGTTTGCCCTGCCTGCCTGTGATTAAAATCCATCCGGCAGCGCTTACTCCCCGTCGTGCCACCCCCCAGTCGGCCGGACTGGACTTATATTGTCCAGTGGATACCGTAATCGACCCTCACGGTATCAAAATTGTGTTGACTGGGTTAGGCGTTATGCTGCCCGAGAACAGCTACGGCCGCCTTGTTGGCCGTAGCAGCTTAACGGCCCAAGGGCTGTTTGTTGCCGAGGGGACGATAGGTATGTTTATTAGTTATTTTATAATGCGTAAAAGTATAATAATTCTTAACACTAATAGACGCCGACTATCGGGGACCCATAAAAGTCGTCGTCGCAAATGTCGGGGAAACCCCCTACGTTGTCAAGCGGGGTGATCGTTTCGCACAATTGATCGTGACGCCGGTTATATTGCTAAGACCGGTGGAAACGGCGGTAAATATTTTCAATTTTTTAATTTAGGTTTTAACATGTGACACATTTTTATGTTGTTTCTAGACTTTGACCCCTACGTCACGCGGCAGTGGGGGGTTTGGGTCGACCGGTGTTTAATCTTTTTAAATGGTGGTGGGTTTTTCATATAAATATTTGTTATTGTATATATTATATTGTTTGTTATTAAAAAAATTTTATTTCTATATTTGTTATTCTTGTCAGACTTATAATTATAGGCTTATTTTCTAACTCCACCTTAATTAACCTATCCAATGATATTATCTCTTCACTTACGCTCCGCCTAATGTGACAAATAGGATCCAATTAAAACTGCCGCTTAACTCTCTAGTATGTTACATATAGCACGTACTAGCAATTTAAATATCATTTGCTATCATAGCCCTCGCAATATGTTGTGCCTCATTTTCTTTTTTGTTTACGGGTTAATAGTCAACATTTTGTTAACTCTTTACGAAATTGAACGGCGAAGCAGAAAACAATTAGAAAATAAACCCAAACGTCCCTCCGCCGATTGCACTTCCGAGTCAAATAACGATACAGGGTCAACGTGAAAAATGAACTCGTTAAAACATGTTTGTTCATCCTTGCTGGTTGTTGATTATTTTGTACTATATATTCTGTATTTATTTATTACGCATATCTGTACATCTTATAAAAAGCAAATATTTGATGTCTTAAAATATGTGTTTTTATTAACTTTAGGCTTACAGAAAGCTGGAGTGGTTAAAGGGTAACACCCAATGTTAGCAAGCCAGGGATGACGTCAAGGTTGACTATAGTTTTAGTTTTGGTCTAAGTTAAGAAGATGATGTCATGGGAGGGTTGAAACTAACAGGCAGGAGCTCGTTCTAGTCCAGACTTGTCTGAAAAATTTGGTTTGAGGTTGGTAGATGGGGAGAGGGCGGCCATCTTGGGGTGGCGGCCATCTTGGATCCGTGGCTATTTGTATAGCTATCACTACTGCCACGGACGCCCAAAAATTAAATGGTCGTCAGGTATTGTGGAAAAACTTTGGCTTTTTACGTTACATTAGAGATCCCACAACACCGCTCCCGGGTGGGCTTGAACCACCAACCTTTCGGTTAACAGCCGAACGCGCTAACCATTGCGCAACAGAAGCCCAAAAATTAAATGGTCGTCAGGTATTGTGGAAAAACTTTGGCTTTTTACGTTACATTTGAGATCCCACAACACCGCTCCCGGGTGGGCTCGAACCTCCAACCTATTGGTTAACTGCTGAACGCGCTAACCATTGCGCCACGGAAGCCGAAAAATTAAATGTTCGTCAGTTATTGTGGAAAAACTCTGACATTTTATGTTACATCTGAGACCTCACAGCACCGCTCCCGGGAGGGCTCAAACCACCAGTCTTTTGAATAACAGCTGAACGCGCTAATCATTGCGCCACGGAAGCCCAAAAATTAAATGGTCGTCAGGTGCTGTGGAAACACCTTGACTTGTTTCGTCACATCTGAGACCTCACAACACCGCTCCCGGATGGGCTCGAACCACAAACCTATTGGTTAACAGCCGAACGCGCTAACCATTTAGCCACGGAAACTCAGAAATTAAATGGTTGTCAGGTATTGTGGAAAAACTTTGACTTTTTACGTTACATCTGAGACCCCACAAAACGCCCCGGATGGGCTCGAACCACCAAACTTTCGGTTCGTCTGTTATTGTGGAAAAAGTTTGACTTTTTGCGTTACATCTAAAGACCTCACAACACCGCTCTCAGATGGGCTCGAACAACCAACCTTTCGGTCAACAGTTGAGCGCGCTAACCATTGCGCCACGGAAGCCCAAAAATTAAATGTTCGTCAGGTATTGTGGAAAACTCTGACTTTTAACGTCCCATCTGAGACCTCACAACACCGCTCCCGGATGGGCACGAACCACCAACCTTTCGGTTCATAGCCGAACGCGCTAACCAATGCGCCAAGGAAACCCAAAATTTAAATGGTCGTCAGGTATTGTGGAAAAACTTTGGTTTTTACGTTACATTTGAGATCCCACAACACCGGTCCCGGTTGGGCTCGAACCACCAACCTATTGGTTAACAGACGAACGCGCTAAAAATTGAGCCACGGAAGCTCAGGAATTAAATGGTTGTCCCGTATTGTGGAAAAGTTTTGACTTTTTACGTTACATCTGAGACCTCACAGCACCGCTCCCGGGAGGGCTCAAACCACCACTCTTTTGAATAACAGCTGATCGCGCTAACCATTGCGCCACGGAAGCCCAAAAATTGAATGGTCGTCAGGTATTGTGGAAAAACCTTGACTTTTTACGTCACATCTGAGACCTCACAACACCGCTCCCGGATGGGCTCGTACCACCAACCTATTGGTTAACAGCCGAACGCGCTAACCATTGAGCCACGGAAGGTCAGTAATTAAATGGTTGTCAGGTATTGTGGAGAAACTCTGACTTTTTAAGTTACTTCTGAGACCCCACAAAACGCTCCCGGAGGGGCTCGAACCACCAACCTTTTGAATAACAGCTGAGCGCACTAACCATCGCGCCACGGAAGCCCAAAAATTAAATGTTCGTCAGGTATTGTGGAAAAACTCTGACTTTTCACGTTACATCTGAGACACCACTGAACGCTCCCGGATGGGCTCGAACCACCAAACTTTCGGTTCGTCAGTTATTGTGGAAAACGTTTGACTTTTTACGTTACATCTGAGACCTTACAACACCGCTCCCAGATGGGCTCGAACCACCAACCTATTGGTTAACAGCCGAACGCGCTAACCATTGAGCCACGGAAGTTCAGAAATTAAATGTTTGTCCCGTATTGTGGAAAAGTTTTGACTTTTTACACTACAGCTGAGACCCCACAACACCTCTCCTGGGTGGGCTCGAAACAACAACCTTTCGGTTAACTGCTGAACGCGCTAACCATTGCGCCACGGAAGCCCAAATATTAAATGTTCGTCAGTTATTGTGGAAAAACTATGACATTTTTCGTTACATCTGAGACCTCACAACACCGCTTTCGGGTGGGCTCGAACCACCAACCTTTCGGTTAACAGACGAACGCGCTAACAATTAAGCCACGGAAGCTCAGAAATTAAATGGTTATCACGTATTGTGGAAAAGTTTTGAATTTTTATGCTACATCTGAGACCCCACAACACCGCTCCCGTGTGGGCTCGAACCACCAACCTATTGGTTAACAGCCGAACGCGCTAACCATTGAGCCACGGAAGCTCAGGAATTAAATGGTTGTCCCGTATTGTGGAAATGTTTTGATTTTTACGCTACATCTGAGACCCCACAAAACGCTCCCGGATGGGCTCGAACCACCAAACCTTCGGTTCGACAGTTATTGTGGAAAAAGTTTGACTTTTTACGTCACATCTGAGACCTCACAACACCGCTCCCGGATGGGCTCGTACCACCAACCTATTGGTTAACAGCCGAACGCGCTAACCATTGAGCCACGGAAGGTCAGTAATTAAATGGTTGTCAGGTATTGTGGAGAAACTCTGACTTTTTAAGTTACTTCTGAGACCCCACAAAACGCTCCCGGAGGGGCTCGAACCACCAACCTTTTGAATAACAGCTGAGCGCACTAACCATCGCGCCACGGAAGCCCAAAAATTAAATGTTCGTCAGGTATTGTGGAAAAACTCTGACTTTTCACGTTACATCTGAGACACCACTGAACGCTCCCGGATGGGCTCGAACCACCAAACTTTCGGTTCGTCAGTTATTGTGGAAAACGTTTGACTTTTTACGTTACATCTGAGACCTTACAACACCGCTCCCAGATGGGCTCGAACCACCAACCTATTGGTTAACAGCCGAACGCGCTAACCATTGAGCCACGGAAGTTCAGAAATTAAATGTTTGTCCCGTATTGTGGAAAAGTTTTGACTTTTTACACTACAGCTGAGACCCCACAACACCTCTCCTGGGTGGGCTCGAAACAACAACCTTTCGGTTAACTGCTGAACGCGCTAACCATTGCGCCACGGAAGCCCAAATATTAAATGTTCGTCAGTTATTGTGGAAAAACTATGACATTTTTCGTTACATCTGAGACCTCACAACACCGCTTTCGGGTGGGCTCGAACCACCAACCTTTCGGTTAACAGCCGAACGCGCTAACAATTAAGCCACGGAAGCTCAGAAATTAAATGGTTATCACGTATTGTGGAAAAGTTTTGAATTTTTATGCTACATCTGAGACCCCACAACACCGCTCCCGTGTGGGCTCGAACCACCAACCTATTGGTTAACAGCCGAACGCGCTAACCATTGAGCCACGGAAGCTCAGGAATTAAATGGTTGTCCCGTATTGTGGAAATGTTTTGACTTTTTACGCTACATCTGAGACCCCACAAAACGCTCCCGGATGGGCTCGAACCACCAAACCTTCGGTTCGACAGTTATTGTGGAAAAAGTTTGACTTTTTACGTTACATCTGAGACCTCACAACACCGCTCTTAGATGGGCTCGAACCACCAACCTATTGGTTAACAGCCGAAAGCGCTAACCATTGAGCCACGGAAGCTCAGAAATTAAATGGTTGTCAGGTATTGTGGAAAAACCTTGACTTTTTACGTCACATCTGAGACGTCACAACACCGCTCCCGGATGGGCTCGAACCACCAACCTATTGGTTAACAGCCGAACGCGCTAACCATTGAGCCACGGAAGCTCAGAATTTAAATGGTTGTCAGGTATTGTGGAAAAGTTTTGACTTTTCACGCTACGTCTGAGACCCCACAACACCTCTCTCGGGTGGGCTCGAACCACCAACCTTTTGAATAACAGCTGAGCGCGCTAACAATTGCGCCACGGAAGCCCAAAAATTAAATGTTCGTTAGGTATTGTGGAAAAACTCTGACATTTTACGTTACATCTGAGACGTCACAACACCGCTCCCGGGAGGGCTCAAACCACCAGTCTTTTGAATAGCAGCTGAACGCGCTAACCATTGCGCCACGGAAGCCCAAAAATTAAATGGTCGTCAGGTATTGTGGAAAAACCTTGACTTTTTACGTCACATCTGAGACCTCACAACACCGCTCCCGGATGGGCTCGAACCACCAACCTTTCGATTAACAGCCGAACGCGCTAACCATTGAGCCACGGAAGCTCTGAAATAAAATGGTCGTCCGGTATTGTGGAAAAACTCTGACATTTTACGTTACATCTGAGACCTCACAGCACCGCTCCCGGGAGGGCTCAAACCACCAGTCTTTTGAATAACAGCTGAACGCGCTAACCATGCGCCACGGAAGCCCAAAAATTAAATGGTCGTCAGGTGCAGTGGAACAACCTTGACTTGTTACGTCACATCTGAGACCTCACAACACCGCTCCCGGATGGGCTCGAACCACCAACCTATTTGTTAGCAGCCGAACGCGCTAACCTTTGAGCCACGGAAGCTCAGAAATTAAATGGTTGTCCCGTATTGTGGAAATGTTTTGACTTTTTACGCTACATCTGAGACCCCACAAAACGCTCCCGGATGGGCTCGAACCACCAAACTTTCGGTTCGACAGTTATTGTGGAAAAAGTTTGACTTTTTACGTTACATCTGAGACCTCACAACACCGCTCTTAGATGGGCTCGAACCACCAACCTATTGGTTAACAGCCGAAAGCGCTAACCATTGAGCCACGGAAGCCCAAAAATTAAATGGTCGTCAGGTGCTGTGGAACAACCTTGACTTGTTACGTCACATCTGAGACCTCACAACACCGCTCCCGGGTGGGCTCGAACCACCAACCTATTGGTTAACAGCCGAACGCGCTAACCATTGAGCCACGGAAGCTCAGAAATTAAATGGTTGTCAGGTATTGTGGAAAAGTTTTGACTTTTCACGCTACGTCTGAGACCCCACAACACCTCTCTCGGGTGGGCTCGAACCACCAACCTTTTGAATAACTGCTGATCGCACTAACCATTGCGCCACGGAAGCCCAAAAATTAAATGTTCGTCAGGTATTGTGGAAAAACTTTGACATTTTACGTTACATCTGAGACGTCACAACACCGCTCCCGGGAGGGCTCAAACCACCAGTCTTTTGAATAGCAGCTGAACGCGCTAACCATTGCGCCACGGAAGCCCAAAAATTAAATGGTTGTCATTTATTGTGGAAAAGTTATGACTTTTTACGTTACATCTGAGACCCTACAACACCTCTACCGGGTGGGCTCGAACCACCAACCTTTCGGTTAACAGCCGAACGCGCTAACCATTGCGCCACGGAAGCCCAAAAATGAAATGGTCGTCAGGTATTGTGGAAAAACTTTGGCTTTCTACGTTACCTTTGAGACCCCACAACACCTCTCCCGGGTGGGGTCGAACCACCAACCTTTCGATTAACAGCTGAACGCGCTAAGCATTGCGCCACGGACGCCCAAAGATTAAATGTTCGTCAGGTATTTTGGAAAAACTCTAACATTTTACGTTACATCTGAGACGTCACAACACCGCTCCCGGGTGGGCTCAAACCACCAGTCTTTTGAATAGCAGCTGAACGCGCTAACCATTGCGCAACGGAAGCCCAAAAATTAAATGGTCGTCAGGTATTGTGGAAAAACCTTGACTTATGACGTCATCTCTGAGACGTCACAACACCGCTCCCGGATGGGCTCGAACCACCAACCTATTTGTTAACAGCCGAACGCGCTAACCATTGAGCCACGGAAGCTCAGAAATTAAATGGTTGTCCCGTATTGTGGAAAAGTTTTGACTTTTTACGCTACATCTGAGACCCCACAAAACGCTCCCGGATGGGCTCGAACCACCAAACTTTCGGTTCGTCAGGTATTGTGGAAAAACCTTGACTTTTGACGTCATCTCTGAGACGTCACAACACCGCTCCCGGATGGGCTCGAACCACCAACCTATTTGTTAACAGCCGAACCCGCTAACCATTGCGCCACGGAGGCCCAAATATTAAATGGTCGTCAGGTATTGTGGAAAAACCTTGACTTCTTCCGTCACATCTGAGACCTCACAACACCTCTCCCGGGTGGGCCCGAACCACCAATCTTTCGATTAACAGCTGAACGCGCTAACCATTAAGCCACGAAAGCCCAAAAATTAAATGTTCGTCAGGTATTGTGGAAAAACTCTGACATTTTACGTTACATCTGAGACCACACAACACCGCTCCCGGGAGGGCTCAAACCACCAACCTATTTGTTAACAGCCGAACGCGCTTACCATTGAGCCACGGAAGCTCAGAAATTCAATGGTTGTCAGGTATTGTGGAAAAGTTATGACTTTTTACGTTACATCTGAGACCCTACAACACCTCTCCCGGGTGGGCTCGAACCACCAACCTTTCGATTAACAGCTGAACGCGCTAACCATTGCGCCACGGAAGCCCACAATTTAAATGTTCGTCAGGTATTTTGGAAAAACTCTGACATTTTACGTTACATCTGAGACGTCACAACACCGCTCCAGGGTGGGCTCAAACCACCAGTCTTTTGAATAGCAGCTGAACGCGCTCCCGGGAGGGTTCAAACCACCAACCTATTTGTTAACAGCCGAACGCGCTTACCATTGAGCCACGGAAGCTCAGAAATTAAATGGTTGTCAGGTATTGTGGAAAAGTTATGACTTTTTACGTTACATCTGAGACGTCACAACACCGCTCCCGGGTGGGCTCAAACCACCAGTCTTTTGAATAGCAGCTGAACGAGCTAACCATTGCGCCACGGAAGCCCAAAAATTAAATGGTCGTCAGGAATTGTGGAAAAACCTTGACTTTTGACTTCATCTTGAGACGCCACAACACCGCTCCCGGATGGGCTCGAACCACCAACCTATTTGTTAACAGCCGAACGCGCTAACCATTGAGCCACGGAAGCTCTGAAATTAAATGGTTGTCAGGTATTGTGGAAAAGTTATGACTTTTTACGTTACATCTGAGACCGTACAACACCTCTCCCGGGTGGGCTCGAACCACCAACCTTTCGATTAACAGCTGAACGCGCCAACCATTGCGCCACGGAAGCCCAAAAATTAAATGGTCGTCAGGTATTGTGGAAAAACCTTGACTTTTGACGTCATCTCTGAGACGCCACAACACCGCTCACGGATAGGCTCGAACCACCAACCTTTTTGTTAACAGCCGAACGCGCTAACCATTGAGCCACGGAAGCTCAGAAATTAAATGATTATCACGTATTGTGTAAATGTTTTGACTTTTTACACTACATCTGAGACCCCACAACACCTCTCCCGGGTGGGCTCGAACCACCAACCTTTCGATTAACAGCTGAACGGGCTATCCATTGCGCCACGGACGCCCAAAAATTAAATATTCGTCAGGTATTTTGGAAAAACTCTAACATTTTACGTTACATCTGAGACGTCACAACACCGCTCGTGGGTGGGCTCAAACCACCAGTCTTTTGAATAGCAGCTGAACGCGCTAACCATTGCGCCACGGAAGCCCAAAAATTAATTGGTCGTCAGGTATTGTGGAAAAACCTTGACTTTTGACGTCATCTCTGAGACGTCACAACACCGCTCACGGATGGGCTCGAACCACCAACCTATTTGTTAACAGCCGAACGCGCTAACCATTGAGCCACGGAAGCTCAGAAACTAAATGGTTGTCACGTATTGTGGAAATGTTTTGACTTTTTACACTACATCTGAGACCCCACAACACCTCTCCCGGGTGGGCTCGAACCACCAACCTTTCGATTAACAGCTGAACGGGCTAACCATTGCGCCACGGACGCCCAAAAACTAAATGTTCGTCAGGTATTTTGGAAAAACTCTAACATTTTACGTTACATCTGAGACGTCACAACACCGCTCCCGGGTGGGCTCAAACCACCAGTCTTTTGAATAGCAGCTGAACGAGCTAACCATTGCGCCACGGAAGCCCAAAAATTAAATGGTCGTCAGGAATTGTGGAAAAACCTTGACTTTTGACTTCATCTTGAGACGCCACAACACCGCTCCCGGATGGGCTCGAACCACCAACCTATTTGTTAACAGCCGAACGCGCTAACCATTGAGCCACGGAAGCTCTGAAATTAAATGGTTGTCAGGTATTGTGGAAAAGTTATGACTTTTTACGTTACATCTGAGACCGTACAACACCTCTCCCGGGTGGGCTCGAACCACCAACCTTTCGATTAACAGCTGAACGCGCCAACCATTGCGCCACGGAAGCCCAAAAATTAAATGGTCGTCAGGTATTGTGGAAAAACCTTGACTTTTGACGTCATCTCTGAGACGCCACAACACCGCTCACGGATAGGCTCGAACCACCAACCTTTTTGTTAACAGCCGAACGCGCTAACCATTGAGCCACGGAAGCTCAGAAATTAAATGATTATCACGTATTGTGTAAATGTTTTGACTTTTTACACTACATCTGAGACCCCACAACACCTCTCCCGGGTGGGCTCGAACCACCAACCTTTCGATTAACAGCTGAACGGGCTATCCATTGCGCCACGGACGCCCAAAAATTAAATATTCGTCAGGTATTTTGGAAAAACTCTAACATTTTACGTTACATCTGAGACGTCACAACACCGCTCGTGGGTGGGCTCAAACCACCAGTCTTTTGAATAGCAGCTGAACGCGCTAACCATTGCGCCACGGAAGCCCAAAAATTAAATGGTCGTCAGGTATTGTGGAAAAACCTTGACTTTTGACGTCATCTTGAGACGCCACAACACCGCTCCCGGATGGGCTCGAACCACCAACCTATTTGTTAACAGCCGAACGCGCTAACCATTGAGCCACGGAAGCTCTGAAATTAAATGGTTGTCAGGTATTGTGGAAAAGTTATGACTTTTTACGTTACATCTCAGACCGTACAACACCTCTCCCGGGTGGGCTCGAACCACCAACCTTTCGATTAACAGCTGAACGCGCTAACCATTGCGCCACGGAAGCCCAAAAATTAAATGGTCGTCAGGTATTGTGGAAAAACCTTGACTTTTTACGTCACATCTGAGACGTCACAACACCGCTCCCGGATGGGCTCGAACCACCAACCTATTTGTTAACAGCCGAACGCGCTTACCATTGAGCCACGGAAGCTCAGAAATTAAATGGTTGTCAGGTATTGTGGAAAAGTTATGACTTTTTTACGTTACATCTGAGACCCCACAACACCTCTCCCGGGTGGGCCCGAACCACAAACCTTTCGATTAACAGCTGAACGCGCTAACCATTGCGCCACGGACGCCCAAAAACTAAATGTTCGTCAGGTATTTTGGAAAAACTCTAACATTTTACGTTACATCTGAGACGTCACAACACCGCTCCCGGGTGGGCTCAAACCACCAGTCTTTTGAATAGCAGCTGAACGCGCTAACCATTGCGCCACGGAAGCCCAAAAATTAAATGGTCGTCAGGAATTGTGGAAAAACCTTGACTTTTGACGTCATCTTGAGACGCCACAACACCGCTCCCGGATGGGCTCGAACCACCAACCTATTTGTTAACAGCCGAACGCGCTAACCATTGAGCCACGGAAGCTCTGAAATTAAATGGTTGTCAGGTATTGTGGAAAAGTTATGACTTTTTACGTTACATCTGAGACCGTACAACACCTCTCCCGGGTGGGCTCGAACCACCAACCTTTCGATTAACAGCTGAACGCGCCAACCATTGCGCCACGGAAGCCCAAAAATTAAATGGTCGTCAGGTATTGTGGAAAAACCTTGACTTTTGACGTCATCTCTGAGACGCCACAACACCGCTCACGGATAGGCTCGAACCACCAACCTTTTTGTTAACAGCCGAACGCGCTAACCATTGAGCCACGGAAGCTCAGAAATTAAATGATTGTCACGTATTGTGTAAATGTTTTGACTTTTTACACTACATCTGAGACCCCACAACACCTCTCCCGGGTGGGCTCGAACCACCAACCTTTCGATTAACAGCTGAACGGGCTATCCATTGCGCCACGGACGCCCAAAAATTAAATATTCGTCAGGTATTTTGGAAAAACTCTAACATTTTACGTTACATCTGAGACGTCACAACACCGCTCCCGGGTGGGCTCAAACCACCAGTCTTTTGAATAGCAGCTGAACGCGCTAACCATTGCGCCACGGAAGCCCAAAAATTAAATGGTCGTCAGGTATTGTGGAAAAACCTTGACTTTTGACGTCATCTTGAGACGCCACAACACCGCTCCCGGATGGGCTCGAACCACCAACCTATTTGTTAACAGCCGAACGCGCTAACCATTGAGCCACGGAAGCTCTGAAATTAAATGGTTGTCAGGTATTGTGGAAAAGTTATGACTTTTTACGTTACATCTCAGACCGTACAACACCTCTCCCGGGTGGGCTCGAACCACCAACCTTTCGATTAACAGCTGAACGCGCTAACCATTGCGCCACGGAAGCCCAAAAATTAAATGGTCGTCAGGTATTGTGGAAAAACCTTGACTTTTTACGTCACATCTGAGACGTCACAACACCGCTCCCGGATGGGCTCGAACCACCAACCTATTTGTTAACAGCCGAACGCGCTTACCATTGAGCCACGGAAGCTCAGAAATTAAATGGTTGTCAGGTATTGTGGAAAAGTTATGACTTTTTTACGTTACATCTGAGACCCCACAACACCTCTCCCGGGTGGGCCCGAACCACAAACCTTTCGATTAACAGCTGAACGCGCTAACCATTGCGCCACGGACGCCCAAAAACTAAATGTTCGTCAGGTATTTTGGAAAAACTCTAACATTTTACGTTACATCTGAGACGTCACAACACCGCTCCCGGGTGGGCTCAAACCACCAGTCTTTTGAATAGCAGCTGAACGCGCTAACCATTGCGCCACGGAAGCCCAAAAATTAAATGGTCGTCAGGAATTGTGGAAAAACCTTAATTTTTGACGTCATCTTGAGACGCCACAACACCGCTCCCGGATGGGCTCGAACCACCAACCTATTTGTTAACAGCCGAACGCGCTAACCATTGAGCCACGGAAGCTCTGAAATTAAATGGTTGTCAGGTATTGTGGAAAAGTTATGACTTTTTACGTTACATCTGAGACCGTACAACACCTCTCCCGGGTGGGCTCGAACCACCAACCTTTCGATTAACAGCTGAACGCGCCAACCATTGCGCCACGGAAGCCCAAAAATTAAATGGTCGTCAGGTATTGTGGAAAAACCTTGACTTTTGACGTCATCTCTGAGACACCACAACACCGCTCACGGATAGGCTCGAACCACCAACCTTTTTGTTAACAGCCGAACGCGCTAACCATTGAGCCACGGAAGCTCAGAAATTAAATGATTGTCACGTATTGTGGAAATGTTTTGACTTTTTACGCTACATCTGAGACCCCACAACACCTCTCCCGGGTGGGCTCGAACCACCAACCTTTCGATTAACAGCTGAACGCGCTAACCATTGCACCACGGACGCCCAAAAATTAAATGTTCGTCAGGTATTTTGGAAAAACTCTAACATTTTACGTTACATCTGAGACGTCACAACACCGCTCCCGGGTGGGCTCAAACCACCAGTCTTTTGAAAAGCAGCTGAACGCGCTAACCATTGCGCCACGGAAGCCCAAAAATTAATTGGTCGTCAGGTATTGTCTAAAAACCTTGACTTTTGACGTCATCTTGAGACGTCACAACACCGCTCCCGAATGGGCTCGAACCACCAACCTATTTGTTAACAGCCGAACGCGCTAACCATTGAGCCACGGAAGCTCTGAAATAAAATGGTTGTCAGGTATTGTGGAAAAGTTATCACTTTTTACGTTACATCTGAGACCGTACAACACCTCTCCCGGGTGGGCTCGAACCACCAACCTTTCGATTAACAGCTGAACGCGCCAACCATTGCGCCACGGAAGCCCAAAAATTAAATGGTCGTCAGGTATTGTGGAAAAACCTTGACTTTTGACGTCATCTCTGAGACGCCACAACACCGCTCACGGATAGGCTCGAACCACCAACCTTTTTGTTAACAGCCGAACGCGCTAACCATTGAGCCACGGAAGCTCAGAAATTAAATGATTGTCACGTATTGTGTAAATGTTTTGACTTTTTACACTACATCTGAGACCCCACAACACCTCTCCCGGGTGGGCTCGAACCACCAACCTTTCGATTAACAGCTGAACGGGCTATCCATTGCGCCACGGACGCCCAAAAATTAAATATTCGTCAGGTATTTTGGAAAAACTCTAACATTTTACGTTACATCTGAGACGTCACAACACCGCTCCCGGGTGGGCTCAAACCACCAGTCTTTTGAATAGCAGCTGAACGCGCTAACCATTGCGCCACGGAAGCCCAAAAATTAAATGGTCGTCAGGTATTGTGGAAAAACCTTGACTTTTGACGTCATCTTGAGACGCCACAACACCGCTCCCGGATGGGCTCGAACCACCAACCTATTTGTTAACAGCCGAACGCGCTAACCATTGAGCCACGGAAGCTCTGAAATTAAATGGTTGTCAGGTATTGTGGAAAAGTTATGACTTTTTACGTTACATCTCAGACCGTACAACACCTCTCCCGGGTGGGCTCGAACCACCAACCTTTCGATTAACAGCTGAACGCGCTAACCATTGCGCCACGGAAGCCCAAAAATTAAATGGTCGTCAGGTATTGTGGAAAAACCTTGACTTTTTACGTCACATCTGAGACGTCACAACACCGCTCCCGGATGGGCTCGAACCACCAACCTATTTGTTAACAGCCGAACGCGCTTACCATTGAGCCACGGAAGCTCAGAAATTAAATGGTTGTCAGGTATTGTGGAAAAGTTATGACTTTTTTACGTTACATCTGAGACCCCACAACACCTCTCCCGGGTGGGCCCGAACCACAAACCTTTCGATTAACAGCTGAACGCGCTAACCATTGCGCCACGGACGCCCAAAAACTAAATGTTCGTCAGGTATTTTGGAAAAACTCTAACATTTTACGTTACATCTGAGACGTCACAACACCGCTCCCGGGTGGGCTCAAACCACCAGTCTTTTGAATAGCAGCTGAACGCGCTAACCATTGCGCCACGGAAGCCCAAAAATTAAATGGTCGTCAGGAATTGTGGAAAAACCTTAATTTTTGACGTCATCTTGAGACGCCACAACACCGCTCCCGGATGGGCTCGAACCACCAACCTATTTGTTAACAGCCGAACGCGCTAACCATTGAGCCACGGAAGCTCTGAAATTAAATGGTTGTCAGGTATTGTGGAAAAGTTATGACTTTTTACGTTACATCTGAGACCGTACAACACCTCTCCCGGGTGGGCTCGAACCACCAACCTTTCGATTAACAGCTGAACGCGCCAACCATTGCGCCACGGAAGCCCAAAAATTAAATGGTCGTCAGGTATTGTGGAAAAACCTTGACTTTTGACGTCATCTCTGAGACGCCACAACACCGCTCACGGATAGGCTCGAACCACCAACCTTTTTGTTAACAGCCGAACGCGCTAACCATTGAGCCACGGAAGCTCAGAAATTAAATGATTGTCACGTATTGTGGAAATGTTTTGACTTTTTACGCTACATCTGAGACCCCACAACACCTCTCCCGGGTGGGCTCGAACCACCAACCTTTCGATTAACAGCTGAACGCGCTAACCATTGCACCACGGACGCCCAAAAATTAAATGTTCGTCAGGTATTTTGGAAAAACTCTAACATTTTACGTTACATCTGAGACGTCACAACACCGCTCCCGGGTGGGCTCAAACCACCAGTCTTTTGAAAAGCAGCTGAACGCGCTAACCATTGCGCCACGGAAGCCCAAAAATTAATTGGTCGTCAGGTATTGTCTAAAAACCTTGACTTTTGACGTCATCTTGAGACGTCACAACACCGCTCCCGAATGGGCTCGAACCACCAACCTATTTGTTAACAGCCGAACGCGCTAACCATTGAGCCACGGAAGCTCTGAAATTAAATGGTTGTCAGGTATTGTGGAAAAGTTATCACTTTTTACGTTACATCTGAGACCGTACAACACCTCTCCCGGGTGGGCTCGAACCACCAACCTTTCGATTAACAGCTGAACGCGCTAACCATTGCGCCACGGAAGCCCAAAAATTAAATGGTCGTCAGGTATTGTGGAAAAACCTTGACTTTTGACGTCATCTCTGAGACGTCACAACACCGCTCACGGATGGGCTCGAACCACCAACCTATTTGTTAACAGCCGAACGCTCTAACCATTGAGCCACGGAAGCTCAGAAATTAAATGGTTGTCACGTATTGTGGAAATGTTTTGACTTTTTACACTACATCTGAGACCCCACAACACCTCTCCCGGGTGGGCTCGAACCACCAACCTTTCGATTAACAGCTGAACGGGCTAACCATTGCGCCACGGACGCCCAAAAATTAAATGTTCGTCAGGTATTTTGGAAAAACTCTAACATTTTACGTTACATCTGAGACGTCACAACACCGCTCCCGGGTGGGCTCAAACCACCAGTCTTTTGAATAGCAGCTGAACGCGCTAACCATTGCGCCACGGAAGCCCAAAAATGAAATGGTCGTCAGGTATTGTGGAAAAACCTTGACTTTTGACGTCATCTTGAGACGCCACAACACCACTCCCGGATGGGCTCGAACCACCAACCTATTTGTTAACAGCCGAACGCGCTAACCATTGAGCCACGGAAGCTCTGAAATTAAATGGTTGTCAGGTATTGTGGAAAAGTTATGACTTTTTTACGTTACATCTGAGACCCCACAACACCTCTCCCGGGTGGGCGCGAACCACAAACCTTTCGATTAACAGCTGAACGCGCTAACCATTGCGCCACGGAAGCCCACAATTTAAATGTTCGTCAGGTATTTTGGAAAAACTCTAACATTTTACGTTACATCTGAGGCGTCACAACACCGCTCCAGGGTGGGCTCAAACCACCAGTCTTTTGAATAGCAGCTGAACGCGCTAACCATTGCGCCACGGAAGCCCAAAAATTAAATGGTTGTCAGGTATTTTGGGAAAACCTTGACTTTTGACGTCATCTCTGAGACGTCACAACACCGCTACCGGATGGGCTCGAACCACCAACCTATTTGTTAACAGCCGAACGCGCTAACCATTGAGCCACGGAAGCCCAAAAATTAAATGGTCGTCAGGTATTGTGGAAATGTTTTGATTTTTTACGCTACATCTGAGACCCCACAACACCTCTCCCGGGTGGGCTCGAACCACCAACCTTTCGATTAACAGCTGAAAGCGCTAACCATTGCACCACGGACGCCCAAAAATTAAATGTTCGTCAGGTATTTTGGAAAAACTCTAACATTTTACGTTACATCTGAGACGTCACAACACCGCTCCCGGGTGGGCTCAAACCACCAGTCTTTTGAATAGCAGCTGAACGCGCTAACCATTGCGCCACGGAAGCCCAAAAATTAATTGGTCGTCAGGTATTGTCTAAAAACCTTGACTTTTGACGTCATCTTGAGACGTCACAACACCGCTCCCGGATGGGCTCGAACCACCAACCTATTTGTTAACAGCCGAACGCGCTAACCATTGAGCCACGGAAGCTCCGAAATTAAATGGTTGTCAGGTATTGTGGAAAAGTTATGACTTTTTACGTTACATCTGAGACCGTACAACACCTCTCCCGGGTGGGCTCGAACCACCAACCTTTCGATTAACAGCTGAACGCGCTAACCATTGCGCCACGGAAGCCCAAAAATTAAATGGTCGTCAGGTATTGTGGAAAAACCTTGACTTTTTACGTCACATCTGAGACGTCACAACACCGCTCCCGGATGGGCTCGAACCACCAACCTATTTGTTAACAGCCGAACGCTCTAACCATTGAGCCACGGAAGCTCAGAAATTAAATGGTTGTCACGTATTGTGGAAATGTTTTGACTTTTTACACTACATCTGAGACCCCACAACACCTCTCCCGGGTGGGCTCGAACCACCAACCTTTCGATTAACAGCTGAACGGGCTAACCATTGCGCCACGGACGCCCAAAAATTAAATGTTCGTCAGGTATTTTGGAAAAACTCTAACATTTTACGTTACATCTGAGACGTCACAACACCGCTCCCGGGTGGGCTCAAACCACCAGTCTTTTGAATAGCAGCTGAACGCGCTAACCATTGCGCCACGGAAGCCCAAAAATGAAATGGTCGTCAGGTATTGTGGAAAAACCTTGACTTTTGACGTCATCTTGAGACGCCACAACACCACTCCCGGATGGGCTCGAACCACCAACCTATTTGTTAACAGCCGAACGCGCTAACCATTGAGCCACGGAAGCTCTGAAATTAAATGGTTGTCAGGTATTGTGGAAAAGTTATGACTTTTTTACGTTACATCTGAGACCCCACAACACCTCTCCCGGGTGGGCGCGAACCACAAACCTTTCGATTAACAGCTGAACGCGCTAACCATTGCGCCACGGAAGCCCACAATTTAAATGTTCGTCAGGTATTTTGGAAAAACTCTAACATTTTACGTTACATCTGAGGCGTCACAACACCGCTCCAGGGTGGGCTCAAACCACCAGTCTTTTGAATAGCAGCTGAACGCGCTAACCATTGCGCCACGGAAGCCCAAAAATTAAATGGTTGTCAGGTATTTTGGGAAAACCTTGACTTTTGACGTCATCTCTGAGACGTCACAACACCGCTCCCGGATGGGCTCGAACCACCAACCTATTTGTTAACAGCCGAACGCGCTAACCATTGAGCCACGGAAACCCAAAAATCAAATGGTCGTCAGGTATTGTGGAAATGTTTTGATTTTTTACGCTACATCTGAGACCCCACAACACCTCTCCCGGGTGGGCTCGAACCACCAACCTTTCGATTAACAGCTGAAAGCGCTAACCATTGCACCACGGACGCCCAAAAATTAAATGTTCGTCAGGTATTTTGGAAAAACTCTAACATTTTACGTTACATCTGAGACGTCACAACACCGCTCCCGGGTGGGCTCAAACCACCAGTCTTTTGAATAGCAGCTGAACGCGCTAACCATTGCGCCACGGAAGCCCAAAAATTAATTGGTCGTCAGGTATTGTCTAAAAACCTTGACTTTTGACGTCATCTTGAGACGTCACAACACCGCTCCCGGATGGGCTCGAACCACCAACCTATTTGTTAACAGCCGAACGCGCTAACCATTGAGCCACGGAAGCTCCGAAATTAAATGGTTGTCAGGTATTGTGGAAAAGTTATGACTTTTTACGTTACATCTGAGACCGTACAACACCTCTCCCGGGTGGGCTCGAACCACCAACCTTGCGATTAACAGCTGAACGCGCTAACCATTGCGCCACGGAAGCCCAAAAATTAAATGGTCGTCAGGTATTGTGGAAAAACCTTGACTTTTTACGTCACATCTGAGACGTCACAACACCGCTCCCGGATGGGCTCGAACCACCAACCTATTTGTTAACAGCCGAACGCGCTTACCATTGAGCCACGGAAGCTCAGAAATTAAATGGTTGTCAGGTATTGTGGAAAAGTTATGACTTTTTACGTTACATCTGAGACCCCACAACACCTCTCCCGGGTGGGCCCGAACCACAAACCTTTCGAATAACAGCTGAACGCGCTAACCATTGCGCCACGGAAGCCCACAATTTAAATGTTCGTCAGGTATTTTGGAAAAACTCTAACATTTTACGTTACATCTGAGACGTCACAACACCGCTCCAGGGTGGGCTCAAACCACCAGTCTTTTGAATAGCAGCTGAACGCGCTAACCATTGCGCCACGGAAGCCCAAAAATTAAATGGTTGTCAGGTATTTTGGAAAAACCTTGACTTTTGACGTCATCTCTGAGACGTCACAACACCGCTCCCGGATGGGCTCGAACCACCAACCTATTTGTTAACAGCCGAACGCGCTAACCATTGAGCCACGGAAGCCCAAAAATTAAATGGTCGTCAGGTATTGTGGAAATGTTTTGATTTTTACGCTACATCTGAGACCCCACAACACCTCTCCCGGGTGGGCTCGAACCACCAACCTTTCGATTAACAGCTGAACGCGCTAACCATTGCGCCACGGAAGCCCAAAAATTAAATGGTCGTCACGTATTGTGGAAATGTTTTGACTTTATACGCTACATCTGAGACCCCACAACACCTCTCCCGGGTGGGCTCGAACCACCGACCTTTCGATTAAAACTGAACGCGCTAACCATTGCGCCACGGACGCCCAAAAATTAAATGTTCGTCAGGTATTTTGGAAAAACTCTAACATTTTAAGTTACATCTGAGACGTCACAACACCGCTCCCGGGTGGGCTCAAACCACCAGTCTTTTGAATAGCAGCTGAACGCGCTAACCATTGCGCCACGGAAGCCCAGAAATTAAATGGTTGTCAGGTATTTTGGAAAAACCTTGACTTTTGACGTCATCTCTGAGACGTCACAACACCGCTCCCGGATGGGCTCGAACCACCAACCTATTTGTTAAAAGCCGAACGCGCTAACCATTGAGCCACGGAAGCCCAAAAATTAAATGGTCGTCAGGTATTGTGGAAATGTGTTGATTTTTTACGCTACATCTGAGATCCCACAACACCTCTCCCGGGTGGGCTCGAACCACCAACCTTTAGATTAACAGCTGAACGCGCTAACCATTGCACCACGGACGCCCGAAAATTAAATGTTCGTCAGGTATTTTGGAAAAACTCTAACATTTTTCGTTACATCTGAGACGTCACAACACCGCTCCCGGGTGGGCTCAAACCACCAGTCTTTTGAATAGCAGCTGAACGCGCTAACCATTGCGCCACGGAAGCCCAGAAATTAAATGGTTGTCAGGTATTTTGGAAAAACCTTGACTTTTGACGTCATCTTGATACGCCACAACACCGCTCCCGGATGGGCTCGAACCACCAACCTATTTGTTAACAGCCGAACGCGCTAACCAATGAGCCACGGAAGCTCTGAAATTAAATGATTGTCAGGTATTGTGGAAATTTATGACTTTTTACGTTACATCTGAGACCGTACAACACCTCTCCCGGGTGGGCTCGAACCACCAACCTTTCGATTAACAGCTGAACGCGCTAACCATTGCGCCACGGAAGCCCAAAAATTAAATGGTCGTCAGGTATTGTGGAAAAACCTTGAGTTTTGACGTCATCTCTGAGACGTCACAACACCGCTCCCGGATGGGCTCGAACCACCAACCTATTTGTTTACAGCCGAACGCGCTAACCATTGAGCCACTGAAGCTCAGAAATTAAATGGTTGTCACGTATTGTGGAAATGTTTTGACTTTTTACGCTACAACTGAGACCCCACAACACCTCTCCCGGGTGGGCTCGAACCACCAACCTTTCGATTGACAGCTGAAAGCGCTAACCATTGCGCCACGGAAGCCCAGAAATTAAATGGTTGTCAGGTATTTTGGAAAAACCTTGACTTTTGACGTCATCTCTGAGACGTCACAACACCGCTCCCGGATGGGCTCGAACCACCAACCTATTTGTTAACAGCCGAACGCGCTAACCATTGAGCCACGGAAGCCCAAAAATTAAATGGTCGTCAGGTATTGTGGAAATGTGTTGATTTTTTACGCTACATCTGAGATCCCACAACACCTCTCCCGGGTGGGCTCGAACCACCAACCTTTAGACTAACAGCTGAACGCGCTAACCATTGCACCACGGACGCCCAAAAATTAAATGTTCGTCAGGTATTTTGGAAAAACTCTAACATTTTTCGTTACATCTGAGACGTCACAACACCGCTCCCGGGTGGGCTCAAACCACCAGTCTTTTGAATAGCAGCTGAACGCGCTAACCATTGCGCCACGGAAGCCCAAAAATTAATTGGTCGTCAGGTATTGTGGAAAAACCTTGACTTTTGACGTCCTCTTGTGACGCCACAACACCGCTCCCGGATGGGCTCGAACCACCAACCTATTTGTTAACAGCCGAACGCGCTAACCATTGAGCCACGGAAGCTCTGAAATTAAATGGTTGTCAGGTATTGTGGAAAAGTTATGACTTTTTACGTTACATCTGAGACCGTACAACACCTCTCCCGGGTGGGCTCGAACCACCAACCTTTCGATTAACAGCTGAACGCGCTAACCATTGCGCCACGGAAGCCCAAAAATTAAATGGTCGTCAGGTATTGTGGAAAAACCTTGACTTTTGACGTCATCTCTGAGACGTCACAACACCGCTCACGGATGGGCTCGAACCACCAACCTATTTGTTAACAGCCGAATGCGCTAACCATTGAGCCACGGAAGCTCAGAAATTAAATGGTTGTCACGTATTGTGGAAATGTTTTGACTTTTTACGCTACATCTGAGACCCCACAACACCTCTCCCGGGTGGGCTCGAACCACCAACCTTTCGATTAACAGCTGAACGGGCTAACCATTGCGCGACGGACGCCCAAAAATTAAATGGTCGTCAGGTATTGTGGAAAAACCTTGACTTTTGACGTCATCTTGAGACGCCACAACACCGCTCCCGGATGGGCTCGAACCACCAAGCTATTTGTTAACAGCCGAACGCGCTAACCATTGAGCCACGGAAGCTCTGAAATTAAATGGTTGTCAGGTATTGTGGAAAAGTTATGACTTTTTACGTTACATCTGAGACCGTACAACACCTCTCCCGGGTGGGCACGAACCACCAACCTTTCGATTAACAGCTGAACGCGCTAACCATTGCGCCACGGAAGCCCAAAAATTAAATGGTCGTCAGGTATTGTGGAAAAACCTTGACTTTTGACGTCATCTCTGAGACGTCACAACACCGCTCACGGATGGGCTCGAACCACCAACCTATTTGTTAACAGCCGAACGCGCTAGCCATTGAGCCACGGAAGCTCAGAAATTAAATGGTTGTCACGTATTTTGGAAATGTTTTGACTTTTTACGCTACATCTGAGACCCCATAACACCTCTCCCGGGTGGGCTCGAACCACCAACCTTTCGATTAACAGCTGAACGCGCTAACCATTGCGCCACGGACGCCCAAAAATTAAATGTTCGTCAGGTATTGTGGAAAAACTCTGACATTTTACGTTACATCTGAGACGTCACAACACCGCTCCTGGGAGGGCTCAAACCACCAGTCTTTTGAATAGCAGCTGAACGCGCTAACCATTGCGCCACGGAAGCCCAAAAATTAAATGGTCGTCAGGTATTGTGGAAAAACCTTGACTTTTGACGTCATCTTGAGACGCCACAACACCGCTCCCGGATGGGCTCGAACCACCAACCTATTTGTTAGCTGAACGCGCTAACCATTGCGCCACGGAAGCCCAAAAATTAAATGGTCGTCACGTATTGTGGAAATGTTTTGACTTTTTACGCTACATCTGAGACCCCACAACACCTCTCCCGGGTGGGCTCGAACCACCAACCTTTCGATTAAAAGCTGAACGCGCTAACCATTGCGCCACGGACGCCCAAAAATTAAATGTTCGTCAGGTATTTTGGAAAAACTCTAACATTTTAAGTTACATCTGAGACGTCACAACACCGCTCCCGGGAGGGCTCAAACCACCAGTCTTTTAAATAGCAGCCGAACGCGCTAACCATTGAGCCACGGAAGCTCAGAAATTAAATGGTTGTCCCGTATTGTGGAAAAGTTTTGACTTTTTACGCTACATCTGAGACCCCAAAAAACGCTCCCGATGGGCTCGAACCACCAAACTTTCGGTTCGTCAGTTATTGTGGAAAAAGTTTGACTTTTTACGTTACATCTGAGACCTCACAACACCGCTCCCAGATGGGCTCGAACCACCAACCTATTGGTTAACAGCCAAAAGCGCTAACCATTGAGCCACGGAAGCTCAGAAATTAATGCAAATAAAATAAACATTTTGAATTTGATTTTGAATTAAATGGTTGTCAGGTATTGTGGAAAAACCTTGACTTTTTACGTCACATCTTAGACGTCACAACACCGCTCCCGGATGGGCTCGAACCACAAACCTATTTGTTAACAGCCGAACGCGCTAACCATTGAGCCACGGAAGCTCCGAAATTAAATATTCGTCAGTTATTGTGGAAAAACTCTGACATTTTACGTTACCTCTGAGACCTCACAGCACCGCTCCCGGGAGGGCTCAAACCACCAGTCTTTTGAATAACAGCTGAACGCGCTAACCATGCGCCACGGAAGCCCAAAAATTAAATGGTCGTCAGGTGCTGTGGAACAACCTAGACTTGATACGTCACATCTGAGACCTCACAACACCGCTCCCGGATGGGCTCGAAGCACCAACCTATTGGTTAACAGCCGAACGCGCTAACCATTGAGCCACGGAAGCTCAGAAATTAAATGGTTGTCAGGTATTGTGGAAAAGCTTTGACTTTTCACGCTACGTCTGAGACCCCACAACACCTCTCTCGGGTGGGCTCGAACCCCCAACCTTTTGGATAACAGCTGAGCGCGCTAAAAATTGCGCCACGGAAGCCCAAAAATTAAATGTTCGTCAGGTATTGTGGAAAAACTCTGACATTTTACGTTACATCTGAGACGTCACAACACCGCTCCTGGGAGGGCTCAAACCACCAGTCTTTTGAATAGCAGCTGAACGCGCTAACCATTGCGCCACGGAAGCCCAAAAATTAAATGGTCGTCAGGTATTGTGGAAAAACCTTGACTTTTGACGTCATCTTGAGACGCCACAACACCGCTCCCGGATGGGCTCGAACCACCAACCTATTTGTTAACAGCCGAACGCGCTAACCATTGAGCCACGGAAGCTCTGAAATTAAATGGTTGTCAGGTATTGTGGAAAAGTTATGACTTTTTACGTTACATCTGAGACCGTACAACACCTCTCCCGGGTGGGCTCGAACCACCAACCTTTCGATTAACAGCTGAACGCGCTAACCATTGCGCCACGGAAGCCCAAAAATTAAATGGTCGTCAGGTATTGTGGAAAAACCTTGACTTTTTACGTCACATCTGAGACGTCACAACACCGCTCCCGGATGGGCTCGAACCACCAACCTATTTGTTAACAGCCGAACGCGCTTACCATTGAGCCACGGAAGCTCAGAAATTAAATGGTTGTCAGGTATTGTGGAAAAGTTATGACTTTTTACGTTACATCTGAGACCCCACAACACCTCTCCCGGGTGGGCCCGAACCACAAACCTTTCGATTAACAGCTGAACGCGCTAACCATTGCGCCACGGAAGCCCACAATTTAAATGTTCGTCAGGTATTTTGGAAAAACTCTAACATTTTACGTTACATCTGAGACGTCACAACACCGCTCCAGGGTGGGCTCAAACCACCAGTCTTTTGAATAGCAGCTGAACGCGCTAACCATTGCGCCACGGAAGCCCAAAAATTAATTGGTCGTCAGGTATTGTCTAAAAACCTTGACTTTTGACGTCATCTTGAGACGTCACAACACCGCTCCCGGATGGGCTCGAACCACCAACCTATTTGTAAACAGCCGAACGCGCTAACCATTGAGCCACGGAAGCTCAGAAATTAAATGGTTGTTACGTATTGTGGAAATGCTTTGACTTTTTACGCTACATCTGAGACCCCACAACACCTCTCCCGGGTGGGCTCAAACCACCAACCTTTCGATTAGCAGCTGAACGCGCTAACCATTGCGCCACAGACGCCCAAAAATTAAATGTTCGTCAGGTATTTTGGAAAAACTCTAACATTTTACGTTACATCTGAGACGTCACAACACCGCTCCCGGGTGGGCTCAAACCACCAGTCTTTTGAATAGCAGCTGAACGCGCTAACCATTGCGCCACGGAAGCCCAAAAATTAAATGGTTGTCAGGTATTTTGGAAAAACCTTGACTTTTGACGTCATCTCTGAGACGTCACAACACCGCTCCCGGATGGGCTCGAACCACCAACCTATTTGTTAACAGCCGAACGCGCTAACCATAGAGCCACGGAAGCCCAAAAATTAAATGGTCGTCAGGTATTGTGGAAATGTTTTGATTTTTTACGCTACATCTGAGACCCCACAACACCTCTCCCGGGTGGGCTCGAACCACCAACCTTTCGATTAACAGCTGAACGCGCTAACCATTGCACCACGGACGCCCAAAAATTAAATGTTCGTCAGGTATTTTGGAAAAACTCTAACATTTTACGTTACATCTGAGACGTCACAACACCGCTCCCGGGTGGGCTCAAACCACCAGTCTTTTGAATAGCAGCTGAACGCGCTAACCATTGCGCCACGGAAGCCCAAAAATTAAATGGTTGTCAGGTATTTTGGAAAAACCTTGACTTTTGACGTCATCTTGAGACGTCACAACACCGCTCCCGGATGGGCTCGAACCACCAACCTATTTGTAAACAGCCGAACGCGCTAACCATTGAGCCACGGAAGCTCAGAAATTAAATGGTTGTTACGTATTGTGGAAATGTTTTGACTTTTTACGCTACATCTGAGACCCCACAACACCTCTCCCGGGTGGGCTCAAACCACCAACCTTTCGATTAACAGCTGAACGCGCTAACCATTGCGCCACAGACGCCCAAAAATTAAATGTTCGTCAGGTATTTTGGAAAAACTCTAACATTTTACGTTACATCTGAGACGTCACAACACCGCTCCCGGGTGGGCTCAAACCACCAGTCTTTTGAATAGCAGCTGAACGCGCTAACCATTGCGCCACGGAAGCCCAAAAATTAAATGGTTGTCAGGTATTTTGGAAAAACCTTGACTTTTGACGTCATCTCTGAGACGTCACAACACCGCTCCCGGATGGGCTCGAACCACCAACCTATTTGTTAACAGCCGAACGCGCTAACCATTGAGCCACGGAAGCCCAAAAATTAAATGGTCGTCAGGTATTGTGGAAATGTTTTGATTTTTTACGCTACATCTGAGACCCCACAAAACCTCTCCCGGGTGGTCTCGAACCACCAACCTTTCGATTAACAGCTGAACGCGCTAACCATTGCACCACGGACGCCCAAAAATTAAATGTTCGTCAGGTATTTTGGAAAAACTCTAACATTTTACGTTACATCTGAGACGTCACAACACCGCTCCCGGGTGGGCTCAAAACACCAGTCTTTTGAATAGCAGCTGAACGCGCTAACCATTGCGCCACGGAAGCCCAAAAATTAATTGGTCGTCAGGTATTGTCTAAAAACCTTGACTTTTGACGTCATCTTGAGACGTCACAACACCGCTCCCGGATGGGCTCGAACCACCAACCTATTTGTAAACAGCCGAACGCGCTAACCATTGAGCCACGGAAGCTCAGAAATTAAATGGTTGTTACGTATTGTGGAAATGTTTTGACTTTTTACGCTACATCTGAGACCCCACAACACCTCTCCCGGGTGGGCTCAAACCACCAACCTTTCGATTAAAAGCTGAACGCGCTAACCATTGCACCACAAACGCCCAAAAATTAAATGTTCGTCAGGTATTTTGGAAAAACTCTAACATTTTACGTTACATCTGAGACGTCACAACACCGCTCCCGGGTGGGCTCAAACCACCAGTCTTTTGAATAGCAGCTGAACGCGCTAACCATTGCGCCACGGAAGCCCAAAAATTAATTGGTCGTCAGGTATTGTCTAAAAACCTTGACTTTTGACGTCATCTTGAGACGTCACAACACCGCTCCCGGATGGGCTCGAACCACCAACCTATTTGTAAACAGCCGAACGCGCTAACCATTGAGCCACGGAAGCTCAGAAATTAAATGGTTGTTACGTATTGTGGAAATGTTTTGACTTTTTACGCTACATCTGAGACCCCACAACACCTCTCCTGGGTGGGCTCAAACCACCAACCTTTCGATTAACAGCTGAACGCGCTAACCATTGCGCCACAGACGCCCAAAAATTAAATGTTCGTCAGGTATTTTGGAAAAACTCTAACATTTTACGTTACATCTGAGACGTCACAACACCGCTCCCGGGTGGGCTCAAACCACCAGTCTTTTGAATAGCAGCTGAACGCGCTAACCATTGCGCCACGGAAGCCCAAAAATTAAATGGTTGTCAGGTATTTTGGAAAAACCTTGACTTTTGACGTCATCTCTGAGACGTCACAACACCGCTCCCGGATGGGCTCGAACCACCAACCTATTTGTTAACAGCCGAACGCGCTAACCATTGAGCCACGGAAGCCCAAAAATTAAATGGTCGTCAGGTATTGTGGAAATGTTTTGATTTTTTACGCTACATCTGAGACCCCACAACACCTCTCCCGGGTGGGCTCGAACCACCAACCTTTCGATTAAAAGCTGAACGCGCTAACCATTGCACCACAAACGCCCAAAAATTAAATGTTCGTCAGGTATTTTGGAAAAACTCTAACATTTTACGTTACATCTGAGACGTCACAACACCGCTCCCGGGTGGGCTCAAACCACCAGTCTTTTGAATAGCAGCTGAACGCGCTAACCATTGCGCCACGGAAGCCCAAAAATTAAATGGTCGTCAGGTATTGTGGAAAAACCTTGACTTTTGACGTCATCTTGAGACGCCACAACACCGCTCCCGGATGGGCTCGAACCACCAACCTATTTGTTAACAGCCGAACGCGCTAACCATTGAGCCACGGAAGCTCTGAAATTAAATGGTTGTCAGGTATTGTGGAAAAGTTATGACTTTTTACGTTACATCTGAAACCGTACAACACCTCTCCCGGGTGGGCTCGAACCACCAAGCTTTCGATTAACAGCTGAACGCGCTAACCATTGCGCCACGGAAGCCCAAAAATTAAATGGTCGTCAGGTATTGTGGAAAAACTCTAACATTTTACGTTACATCCGAGACGTCACAACACCGCTCCCGGGTGGGCTCAAACCACCAGTCTTTTGAATAGCAGCTGAACGCGCTAACCATTGCGCCACGGAAGCCCAAAAATTAAATTGTCGTCAGGTATTGTGGAAAAACCTTGACTTTTGACGTCATCTCTGAGACGTCACAACACCGCTCCCGGATGGGCTCGAACCACCAACCTATTTGTTAACAGCCGAACGCGCTAACCATTGAGCCACGGAAGCCCAAAAATTAAATGGTCGTCAGGTATTGTGGAAATGTTTTGATTTTTTACGCTACATCTGAGACCCCACAACACCTCTCCCGGGTGGGCTCGAACCACCAACCTTTCGATTAAAAGCTGAACGCGCTAACCATTGCACCACAAACGCCCAAAAATTAAATGTTCGTCAGGTATTTTGGAAAAACTCTAACATTTTACGTTACATCTGAGACGTCACAACACCGCTCCCGGGTGGGCTCAAACCACCAGTCTTTTGAATAGCAGCTGAACGCGCTAACCATTGCGCCACGGAAGCCCAAAAATTAAATGGTTGTCAGGTATTTTGGAAAAACCTTGACTTTTGACGTCATCTCTGAGACGTCACAACACCGCTCCCGGATGGGCTCGAACCACCAACCTATTTGTTAACAGCCGAACGCGCTAACCATTGAGCCACGGAAGCCCAAAAATTAAATGGTCGTCAGGTATTGTGGAAATGTTTTGATTTTTTACGCTACATCTGAGACCCCACAACACCTCTCCCGGGTGGGCTCGAACCACCAACCTTTCGATTAAAAGCTGAACGCGCTAACCATTGCACCACAAACGCCCAAAAATTAAATGTTCGTCAGGTATTTTGGAAAAACTCTAACATTTTACGTTACATCTGAGACGTCACAACACCGCTCCCGGGTGGGCTCAAACCACCAGTCTTTTGAATAGCAGCTGAACGCGCTAACCATTGCGCCACGGAAGCCCAAAAATTAATTGGTCGTCAGGTATTGTCTAAAAACCTTGACTTTTGACGTCATCTTGAGACGTCACAACACCGCTCCCGGATGGGCTCGAACCACCAACCTATTTGTAAACAGCCGAACGCGCTAACCATTGAGCCACGGAAGCTCAGAAATTAAATGGTTGTTACGTATTGTGGAAATGTTTTGACTTTTTACGCTACATCTGAGACCCCACAACACCTCTCCCGGGTGGGCTCAAACCACCAACCTTTCGATTAACAGCTGAACGCGCTAACCATTGCGCCACAGACGCCCAAAAATTAAGTGTTCGTCAGGTATTTTGGAAAAACTCTAACATTTTACGTTACATCTGAGACGTCACAACACCGCTCCCGGGTGGGCTCAAACCACCAGTCTTTTGAATAGCAGCTGAACGCGCTAACCATTGCGCCACGGAAGCCCAAAAATTAAATGGTTGTCAGGTATTTTGGAAAAACCTTGACTTTTGACGTCATCTCTGAGACGTCACAACACCGCTCCCGGATGGGCTCGAACCACCAACCTATTTGTTAACAGCCGAACGCGCTAACCATTGAGCCACGGAAGCCCAAAAATTAAATGGTCGTCAGGTATTGTGGAAATGTTTTGATTTTTTACGCTACATCTGAGACCCCACAACACCTCTCCCGGGTGGGCTCGAACCACCAACCTTTCGATTAAAAGCTGAACGCGCTAACCATTGCACCACAAACGCCCAAAAATTAAATGTTCGTCAGGTATTTTGGAAAAACTCTAACATTTTACGTTACATCTGAGACGTCACAACACCGCTCCCGGGTGGGCTCAAACCACCAGTCTTTTGAATAGCAGCTGAACGCGCTAACCATTGCGCCACGGAAGCCCAAAAATTAAATGGTCGTCAGGTATTGTGGAAAAACCTTGACTTTTGACGTCATCTTGAGACGCCACAACACCGCTCCCGGATGGGCTCGAACCACCAACCTATTTGTTAACAGCCGAACGCGCTAACCATTGAGCCACGGAAGCTCTGAAATTAAATGGTTGTCAGGTATTGTGGAAAAGTTATGACTTTTTACGTTACATCTGAAACCGTACAACACCTCTCCCGGGTGGGCTCGAACCACCAAGCTTTCGATTAACAGCTGAACGCGCTAACCATTGCGCCACGGAAGCCCAAAAATTAAATGGTCGTCAGGTATTGTGGAAAAACTCTAACATTTTACGTTACATCCGAGACGTCACAACACCGCTCCCGGGTGGGCTCAAACCACCAGTCTTTTGAATAGCAGCTGAACGCGCTAACCATTGCGCCACGGAAGCCCAAAAATTAAATTGTCGTCAGGTATTGTGGAAAAACCTTGACTTTTGACGTCATCTCTGAGACGTCACAACACCGCTCCCGGATGGGCTCGAACCACCAACCTATTTGTTAACAGCCGAACGCGCTAACCATTGAGCCACGGAAGCCCAAAAATTAAATGGTCGTCAGGTATTGTGGAAATGTTTTGATTTTTTACGCTACATCTGAGACCCCACAACACCTCTCCCGGGTGGGCTCGAACCACCAACCTTTCGATTAAAAGCTGAACGCGCTAACCATTGCACCACAAACGCCCAAAAATTAAATGTTCGTCAGGTATTTTGGAAAAACTCTAACATTTTACGTTACATCTGAGACGTCACAACACCGCTCCCGGGTGGGCTCAAACCACCAGTCTTTTGAATAGCAGCTGAACGCGCTAACCATTGCGCCACGGAAGCCCAAAAATTAAATGGTCGTCAGGTATTGTGGAAAAACCTTGACTTTTGACGTCATCTTGAGACGCCACAACACCGCTCCCGGATGGGCTCGAACCACCAACCTATTTGTTAACAGCCGAACGCGCTAACCATTGAGCCACGGAAGCTCTGAAATTAAATGGTTGTCAGGTATTGTGGAAAAGTTATGACTTTTTACGTTACATCTGAAACCGTACAACACCTCTCCCGGGTGGGCTCGAACCACCAAGCTTTCGATTAACAGCTGAACGCGCTAACCATTGCGCCACGGAAGCCCAAAAATTAAATGGTCGTCAGGTATTGTGGAAAAACTCTAACATTTTACGTTACATCCGAGACGTCACAACACCGCTCCCGGGTGGGCTCAAACCACCAGTCTTTTGAATAGCAGCTGAACGCGCTAACCATTGCGCCACGGAAGCCCAAAAATTAAATTGTCGTCAGGTATTGTGGAAAAATCTTGACTTTTGACGTCATCTTGAGACGCCACAACACCGCTCCCGGATGGGCTCGAACCACCAACCTATTTGTTAACAGCCGAACGCGCTAACCATTGAGCCACGGAAGCTCTGAAATTAAATGGTTGTCAGGTATTGTGGAAAAGTTATGACTTTTTACGTTACATCTGAGACCGTACAACACCTCTCCCGGGTGGGCTCGAACCACCAACCTTTCGATTGACAGCTGAACGCGCTAACCATTGCGCCACCGACGCCCAAAAATTAAATGTTCGTCAGGTATTTTGGAAAAACTCTAACATTTTACGTTACATCTGAGACGTCACAACACCGCTCCCGGGTGGGCTCAAACCACCAGTCTTTTGAATAGCAGCTGAACGCGCTAACCATTGCGCAACGGAAGCCCAAAAATTAATTGGTCGTCAGGTATTGTGGAAAAACCTTGACTTTTGACGTCCTCTTGAGATGCCACAACACCGCTCCCGGATGGGCTCGAACCACCAACCTATTTGTTAACAGCCGAACGCGCTAACCATTGAGCCACGGAAGCTCTGAAATTAAATGGTTGTCAGGTATTGTGGAAAAGTTATGACTTTTTACGTTACATCTGAGACCGTACAACACCTCTCCCGGGTGGGTTCGAACCACCAACCTTTCGATTAACAGCTGATCGCGCTAACCATTGCGCCTCGGAAGCCCAAAAATTAAATGGTCGTCAGGTATTGTGGAAAAACCTTGAATTTTGACGTCAGCTCTGAGACGTCACAACACCGCTCACGGATGGGCTCGAACCACCTACCTATTTGTTAACAGCCGAATGCGCTAACCATTGAGCCACGGAAGCTCAGAAATTAAATTGTTGTCACGTATTGTGGAAATGTTTTGACTTTTTACGCTACATCTGAGACCCCACAACACCTCTCCCGGGTGGGCTCGAACCACCAACCTTTCGATTAACAGCTGAACGCGCTAACCATTGCACCACGGACGCCCAAAAATTAAATGTTCGTCAGGTATTTTGGAAAAACTCTAACATTTTACGTTACATCTGAGACGTCACAACACCGCTCCCGGGTGGGCTCAAACCACCAGTCTTTTGAATAGCAGCTGAACGCGCTAACCATTGCGCCACGGAAGCCCAAAAATTAATTGGTCGTCAGGTATTGTCTAAAAACCTTGACTTTTGACGTCATCTTGAGACGTCACAACACCGCTCCCGGATGGGCTCGAACCACCAACCTATTTGTTAACAGCCGAACGCGCTAACCATTGAGCCACGGAAGCTCAGAAATTAAATGGTTGTTACGTATTGTGGAAATGTTTTGACTTTTTACGCTACATCTGAGACCCCACAACACCTCTCCCGGGTGGTCTCAAACCACCAACCTTTCGATTAACAGCTGAACGCGCTAACCATTGCGCCACAGACGCCCAAAAATTAAATGTTCGTCAGGTATTTTGGAAAAACTCTAACATTTTACGTTACATCTGAGACGTCACAACACCGCTCCCGGGTGGGCTCAAACCACCAGTCTTTTGAATAGCAGCTGAACGCGCTAACCATTGCGCCACGGAAGCCCAAAAATTAATTGGTCGTCAGGTATTGTCTAAAAACCTTGACTTTTGACGTCATCTTGAGACGTCACAACACCGCTCCCGGATGGGCTCGAACCACCAACCTATTTGTTAACAGCCGAACGCGCTAACCATTGAGCCACGGAAGCTCAGAAATTAAATGGTTGTTACGTATTGTGGAAATGTTTTGACTTTTTACGCTACATCTGAGACCCCACAACACCTCTCCCGGGTGGTCTCAAACCACCAACCTTTCGATTAACAGCTGAACGCGCTAACCATTGCGCCACAGACGCCCAAAAATTAAATGTTCGTCAGGTATTTTGGAAAAACTCTAACATTTTACGTTACATCTGAGACGTCACAACACCGCTCCCGGGTGGGCTCAAACCACCAGTCTTTTGAATAGCAGCTGAACGCGCTAACCATTGCGCCACGGAAGCCCAAAAATTAAATGGTTGTCAGGTATTTTGGAAAAACCTTGACTTTTGACGTCATCTCTGAGACGTCACAACACCGCTCCCGGATGGGCTCGAACCACCAACCTATTTGTTAACAGCCGAACGCGCTAACCATTGAGCCACGGAAGCCCAAAAATTAAATGGTCGTCAGGTATTGTGGAAATGTTTTGATTTTTTACGCTACATCTGAGACCCCACAACACCTCTCCCGGGTGGGCTCGAACCACCAACCTTTCGATTAACAGCTGAACGCGCTAACCATTGCACCACGGACGCCCAAAAATTAAATGTTCGTCAGGTATTTTGGAAAAACTCTAACATTTTACGTTACATCTGAGACGTCACAACACCGCTCCCGGGTGGGCTCAAACCACCAGTCTTTTGAATAGCAGCTGAACGCGCTAACCATTGCGCCACGGAAGCCCAAAAATTAATTGGTCGTCAGGTATTGTCTAAAAACCTTGACTTTTGACGTCATCATGAGACGTCACAACACCGCTCCCGGATGGGCTCGAACCACCAACCTATTTGTTAACAGCCGAACGCGCTAACCATTGAGCCACGGAAGCTCAGAAATTAAATGGTTGTTACGTATTGTGGAAATGTTTTGACTTTTTACGCTACATCTGAGACCCCACAACACCTCTCCCGGGTGGTCTCAAACCACCAACCTTTCGATTAACAGCTGAACGCGCTAACCATTGCGCCACAGACGCCCAAAAATTAAATGTTCGTCAGGTATTTTGGAAAAACTCTAACATTTTACGTTACATCTGAGACGTCACAACACCGCTCCCGGGTGGGCTCAAACCACCAGTCTTTTGAATAGCAGCTGAACGCGCTAACCATTGCGCCACGGAAGCCCAAAAATTAATTGGTCGTCAGGTATTGTCTAAAAACCTTGACTTTTGACGTCATCTTGAGACGTCACAACACCGCTCCCGGATGGGCTCGAACCACCAACCTATTTGTTAACAGCCGAACGCGCTAACCATTGAGCCACGGAAGCTCAGAAATTAAATGGTTGTTACGTATTGTGGAAATGTTTTGACTTTTTACGCTACATCTGAGACCCCACAACACCTCTCCCGGGTGGTCTCAAACCACCAACCTTTCGATTAACAGCTGAACGCGCTAACCATTGCGCCACAGACGCCCAAAAATTAAATGTTCGTCAGGTATTTTGGAAAAACTCTAACATTTTACGTTACATCTGAGACGTCACAACACCGCTCCCGGATGGGCTCAAACCACCAGTCTTTTGAATAGCAGCTGAACGCGCTAACCATTGCGCCACGGAAGCCCAAAAATTAAATGGTTGTCAGGTATTTTGGAAAAACCTTGACTTTTGACGTCATCTCTGAGACGTCACAACACCGCTGCCGGATGGGCTCGAACCACCAACCTATTTGTTAACAGCCGAACGCGCTAACCATTGAGCCACGGAAGCCCAAAAATTAAATGGTCGTCAGGTATTGTGGAAATGTTTTGATTTTTTACGCTACATCTGAGACCCCACAACACCTCTCCCGGGTGGGCTCGAACCACCAACCTTTCGATTAACAGCTGAACGCGCTAACCATTGCACCACGGACGCCCAAAAATTAAATGTTCGTCAGGTATTTTGGAAAAACTCTAACATTTTACGTTACATCTGAGACGTCACAACACCGCTCCCGGGTGGGCTCAAACCACCAGTCTTTTGAATAGCAGCTGAACGCGCTAACCATTGCGCCACGGAAGCCCAAAAATTAAATTGTCGTCAGGTATTGTGGAAAAACCTTGACTTTTGACGTCATCTTGAGACGCCACAACACCGCTCCCGGATGGGCTCGAACCACCAACCTATTTGTTAACAGCCGAACGCGCTAACCATTGAGCCACGGAAGCTCTGAAATTAAATGGTTGTCAGGTATTGTGGAAAAGTTATGACTTTTTACGTTACATCTGAGACCGTACAACACCTCTCCCGGGTGGGCTCGAACCACCAACCTTTCGATTAACAGCTGAACGCGCTAACCATTGCGCCACGGAAGCCCAAAAATTAAATGGTCGTCAGGTATTGTGGAAAAACCTTGACTTTTGACGTCATCTCTGAGACGTCACAACACCGCTCCCGGATGGGCTCGAACCACCAACCTATTTGTTAACAGCCGAACGCGCTAACCATTGAGCCACGGAATCTCAGAAATTAAATGGTTGTCACGTATTGTGGAAATGTTTTGACTTTTTACGCTACATCTGAGACCCCACAACACCTCTCCCGGGTGGGCTCGAACCACCAACCTTTCGATTGACAGCTGAACGCGCTAACCATTGCGCCACCGACGCCCAAAAATTAAATGTTCGTCAGGTATTTTGGAAAAACTCTAACATTTTACGTTACATCTGAGACGTCACAACACCGCTCCCGGGTGGGCTCAAACCACCAGTCTTTTGAATAGCAGCTGAACGCGCTAACCATTGCGCAACGGAAGCCCAAAAATTAATTGGTCGTCAGGTATTGTGGAAAAACCTTGACTTTTTACGTCCTCTTGAGACGCCACAACACCGCTCCCGGATGGGCTCGAACCACCAACCTATTTGTTAACAGCCGAACGCGCTAACCATTGCGCCACGGAAGCTCTGAAATTAAATGGTTGTCAGGTATTGTGGAAAAGTTATGACTTTTACGTTACATCTGAGACCGTACAACACCTCTCCCGGGTGGGTTCGAACCACCAACCTTTCGATTAACAGCTGAACGCGCTAACCATTGCGCCACGGAAGCCCAAAAATTAAATGGTCGTCAGGTATTGTGGAAAAACCTTGAATTTTGACGTCAGCTCTGAGACGTCACAACACCGCTCACGGATGGGCTCGAACCACCTACCTATTTGTTAACAGCCGAATGCGCTAACCATTGAGCCACGGAAGCTCAGATATTAAATGGTTGTCACGTATTGTGGAAATGTTTTGACTTTTTACGCTACATCTGAGACCCCACAACACCTCTCCCGGGTGGGCTCGAACCACCAACCTTTCGATTAACAGCTGAACGGGCTAACCATTGCGCGACGGACGCCCAAAAATTAAATGGTCGTCAGGTATTGTGGAAAAACCTTGACTTTTGACGTCATCTTGAGACGCCACAACACCGCTCCCGGATGGGCTCGAACCACCAAGCTATTTGTTAACAGCCGAACGCGCTAACCATTGAGCCACGGAAGCTCTGAAATGAAATGGTTGTCAGGTATTGTGGAAAAGTTATGACTTTTTACGTTACATCTGAGACCGTACAACACCTCTCCCGGATGGGTTCGAACCACCAACCTTTCGATTAACAGCTGAACGCGCTAACCATTGCGCCACGGAAGCCCAAAAATTAAATGGTCGTCAGGTATTGTGGAAAAACCTTGAATTTTGACGTCAGCTCTGAGACGTCACAACACCGCTCACGGATGGGCTCGAACCACCTACCTATTTGTTAACAGCCGAATGCGCTAACCATTGAGCCACGGAAGCTCAGAAATTAAATGGTTGTCACGTATTGTGGAAATGTTTTGACTTTTTACGCTACATCTGAGACCCCACAACACCTCTCCCGGGTGGGCTCGAACCACCAACCTTTCGATTAACAGCTGAACGGGCTAACCATTGCGCGACGGACGCCCAAAAATTAAATGGTCGTCAGGTATTGTGGAAAAACCTTGACTTTTGACGTCATCTTGAGACGCCACAACACCGCTCCCGGATGGGCTCGAACCACCAAGCTATTTGTTAACAGCCGAACGCGCTAACCATTGAGCCACGGAAGCTCTGAAATTAAATGGTTGTCAGGTATTGTGGAAAAGTTATGACTTTTTTCGTTACATCTGAGACCGTACAACACCTCTCCCGGGTGGGCACGAACCACCAACCTTTCGATTAACAGCTGAACGCGCTAACCATTGCGCCACGGAAGCCAAAAAATTAAATGGTCGTCAGGTATTGTGGAAAAACCTTGACTTTTGACGTCATCTCTGAGACGTCACAACACCGCTCCCGGATGGGCTCGAACCACCAATCTATTTGTTAACAGCCGAACGCGCTAACCATTGAGCCACGGAAGCTCAGAAATTAAACCGTTGTCACGTATTGTGGAAATGTTTTGACTTTTTACGCTACATCTGAGACCCCACAACACCTCTCCCGGGTGGGCTCGAACCACCAACCTTTCGATTAACAGCTGAACGCGCTAACCATTGCGCCACGGAAGCCCAAAAATTAAATGGTCGTCAGGTATTGTGGAAAAACCTTGACTTTTGACGTCATCTCTGAGACGTCACAACACCGCTCACGGATGGGCTCGAACCACCAACCTATTTGTTAACAGCCGAACGCGCTAACCATTGAGCCACGGAAGCTCAGAAATTAAATGGTTGTCACGTATTTTGGAAATGTTTTGACTTTTTACGCTACATCTGAGACCCCACAACACCTCTCCCGGGTGGGCTCGAACCACCAACCTTTCGATTAGCAGCTGAACGCGCTAACCATTGCGCCACGGACGCCCAAAAATTAAATGGTCGTCAGGTATTGTGGAAAAACCTTGACTTTTGACGTCATCTTGAGACGCCACAACACCGCTCCCGGATGGGCTCGAACCACCAAGCTATTTGTTAACAGCCGAACGCGCTAACCATTGAGCCACGGAAGCTCTGAAATTAAATGGTTGTCAGGTATTGTGGAAAAGTTATGACTTTTTTCGTTACATCTGAGACCGTACAACACCTCTCCCGGGTGGGCACGAACCACCAACCTTTCGATTAACAGCTGAACGCGCTAACCATTGCGCCACGGAAGCCAAAAAATTAAATGGTCGTCAGGTATTGTGGAAAAACCTTGACTTTTGACGTCATCTCTGAGACGTCACAACACCGCTCCCGGATGGGCTCGAACCACCATTCTATTTGTTAACAGCCGAACGCGCTAACCATTGAGCCACGGAAGCTCAGAAATTAAACCGTTGTCACGTATTGTGGAAATGTTTTGACTTTTTACGCTACATCTGAGACCCCACAACACCTCTCCCGGGTGGGCTCGAACCACCAACCTTTCGATTAACAGCTGAACGCGCTAACCATTGCGCCACGGAAGCCCAAAAATTAAATGGTCGTCAGGTATTGTGGAAAAACCTTGACTTTTGACGTCATCTCTGAGACGTCACAACACCGCTCACGGATGGGCTCGAACCACCAACCTATTTGTTAACAGCCGAACGCGCTAACCATTGAGCCACGGAAGCTCAGAAATTAAATGGTTGTCACGTATTTTGGAAATGTTTTGACTTTTTACGCTACATCTGAGACCCCACAACACCTCTCCCGGGTGGGCTCGAACCACCAACCTTTCGATTAGCAGCTGAACGCGCTAACCATTGCGCCACGGACGCCCAAAAATTAAATGTTCGTCAGGTATTTTGGAAAAACTCTAACATTTTACGTTACATCTGAGACGCCACAACTCCGCTCCCGGGTGTACTCAAACCACCAGTCTTTTGAATAGCAGCTGAACGCGCTAACCATTGCAACACGGAAGCCTAAATTTAATTGGTCGTCAGGTATTGTGGAAAAACCTTGACTTTTGACGTCATCTTGAGACGCCACAACACCGCTCCCGGATGGGCTCGAACCACCAACCTATTTGTTAACAGCCGAACGCGCTAACCATTGAGCCACGGAAGCTCTGAAATTAAATGGTTGTCAGGTATTGTGGAAAAGTTATGACTTTTTACGTTACATCTGAGACCGTACAACACCTCTCCCGGGTGGGCTCGAACCACCAACCTTTCGATTAACAGCTGAACGCGCTAACCATTGCGCCACGGACGCCCAAAAATTAAATGTTCGTCAGGTATTTTGGAAAAACTCTAACATTTTACGTTACATCTGAGACGTCACAACTCCGCTCCCGGGTGTACTCAAACCACCAGTCTTTTGAATAGCAGCTGAACGCGCTAACCATTGCAACACGGAAGCCCAAATTTAATTGGTCGTCAGGTATTGTGGAAAAACCTTGACTTTTGACGTCATTTTGAGACGCCACAACACCGCTCCCGGATGGGCTCGAACCACCAACCTATTTGTTAACAGCCGAACGCGCTAACCATTGAGCCACGGAAGCTCAGAAATTAAATGGTTGTCACGTATTGTGGAAATGTTTTGACTTTTTACGCTACATCTGAGACCCCACAACACCTCTCCCGGGTGGGCTCGAACCACCAACCTTTCGATTAACAGCTGAACGCGCTAACCATTGCGCCACGGACGCCCAAAAATTGAATGTTCGTCAGGTATTTTGGAAAAACTCTAACATTTTACGTTACATCTGAGACGTCACAACACCGCTCCCGGGTGGGCTCAAACCACCAGTCTTTTGAATAGCAGCTGAACGCGCTAACCATTGCGCCACGGAAGCCCAAAAATTAATTGGTCCTCAGGTATTGTGGAAGAACCTTGGCTTTTGACGTCATCTTGAGACGCCACAACACCGCTCCCGGATGGGCTCGAACCACCAACCTATTTGTTAACAGCCGAACGCGCTAACCATTGAGCCACGGAAGCTCTGAAATTAAATGGTTGTCAGGTATTGTGGAAAAGTTATGACTTTTTACGTTACATCTGAGACCGTACAACACCTCTCCCGGGTGGGCTCGAACCACCAACCTTTCGATTAACAGCTGAACGCGCTAACCATTGCGCCACGGAAGCCCAAAATTTAAATGGTCGTCAGGTATTGAGGAAAAACCTTGACTTTTGACGTCATCTCTGAGACGTCACAACACCACTCCCGGATGGGCTCGAACCACCAACCTATTTGTTAACAGCCGAACGCGCTAACCATTGAGCCACGGAAGCTCAGAAATTAAATGGTTGTCACGTATTGTGGAAATGTTTTGACTTTTTACGCTACATCTGAGACCCCACAACACCTCTCCCGGGTGGGCTCGAACCACCAACCTTTCGATTAACAGCTGAACGCGCTAACCCTTGCGCCACGGAAGCCCAAAAATTAAATGGTCGTCAGGTATTGTGGAAAAACCTTGACTTTTGACGTCATCTCTGAGACGTCACAACACCGCTCACGGATGGGCTCGAACCACCAACCTATTTGTTAACAGCCGAACGCGCTAACCATTGAGCCACGGAAGCTCAGAAATTAAATGGTTGTCACGTATTTTGGAAATGTTTTGACTTTTTACGCTACATCTGAGACCCCACAACACCTCTCCCGGGTGGGCTCGAACCACCAACCTTTCGATTAACAGCTGAACGCGCTAACCATTGCGCCACGGACGCCCAAAAATTAAATGTTCGTCAGGTATTTTGGAAAAACTCTAACATTTTACGTTACATCTGAGACGTCACAACTCCGCTCCCGGGTGTACTCAAACCACCAGTCTTTTGAATAGCAGCTGAACGCGCTAACCATTGCAACACGGAAGCCTAAATTTAATTGGTCGTCAGGTATTGTGGAAAAACGTTGACTTTTGACGTCATTTTGAGACGTCACAACACCGCTCCCGGATGGGCTCGAACCACCAACCTATTTGTTAACAGCCGAACGCGCTAACCATTGAGCCACGGAAGCTCTGAAATAAAATGGTTGTCAGGCATTGTGGAAAATTATGACTTTTTACGTTACATCTGAGACCGTACAACACCTCTCCCGGGTGGGCTCGAACCACCAACCTTTCGATTAACAGCTGAACGCGCTAACCATTGCGCCACGGAAGCCCAAAAATTAACTGGTCGTCACGTATTGTGGAAATGTTTTGACTTTTTACGCTACATCTGAGACCCCACAACACCTCTCCCGGGTGGGCTCGAACCACCAACCTTTCGATTAACAGCTGAACGGGCTAACCATTGCGCCACGGACGCCCAAAAATTAAATGTTCGTCAGGTATTTTGGAAAAACTCTAACATTTTACGTTACATCTGAGACGTCACAACACCGCTCCCGGGTGGGCTCAAACCACCAGTCTTTTGAATAGCAGCTGAACGCGCTAACCATTGCGCCACGGAAGCCCAAAAATTAAACGGTCGTCAGGTATTGTGGAAAAACCTTGACTTTTGACGTCATCTTGAGACGCCACAACACCGCTCCCGGATGGGCTCGAACCACCAACCTATTTGTTAACAGCCGAACGCGCTAACCATTGAGCCACGGAAGCTCAGAAATTAAATGGTTGTCCCGTATTTTGGAAAAGTTTTGACTTTTTACGCTACATCTGAGACCCCACAAAACGCTCCCGGATGGGCTCGAACCACCAAACTTTCGGTTCGTCAGTTATTGTGGAAAAAGTTTGACTTTTTACGTTACATCTGAGACCTCACAACACCGCTCCCAGATGGGCTCGAACCACCAACCTATTGGTTAACAGCCGAAAGCGCTAACCATTGAGCCACAGAAGCTCAGAAATTAAATGGTCGTCAGGTATTGTGGAAAAACCTTGACTTTTTACGTCACATCTGAGACGTCACAACACCGCTCCTGGATGGGCTCGAACCACCAACCTATTTGTTACCAGCTGAACGCGCTAACCATTGAGCCACGGAAGCTCAGAAATTAAATGGTTGTCAGGTATTGAGGAAAAGCTTTGACTTTTCACGCTACGTCTGAGACCCCACAACACCTCTCTCGGGTGGGCTCGAACCCCCAACCTTTTGAATAACAGCTGAGCGCGCTAAAAATTGCGCCACGGAAGCCCAAAAATTAAATGTGCGTCAGGTATTGTGGAAAAGCTTTGACTTTTCACGCTACGTCTGAGACCCCACAACACCTCTCTCGGGTGGGCTCGAACCCCCAACCTTTTGAATAACAGCTGAGCGCGCTAAAAATTGCGCCACGGAAGCCTAAAAATTAAATGTTCGTCAGGTATTGTGGAAAAACTCTGACATTTTACGTTACATCTGAGACGTCACAACACCGCTCCCGGGAGGGCTCAAACCACCAGTCTTTTGAATAGCAGCTGAACGCGCTAACCATTGCGCCACGGAAGCCCAAAAATTAAATGGTCGTCAGGTATTGTGGAAAAACCTTGACTTTTTACGTCATATCTGAGACGTCACAACACCGCTCCCGGATGGGCTCGAACCACCAACCTATTTGTTAACAGCTGAACGCGCTAACCATTGAGCCACGGAAGCTCAGGAATTAAATGGTTGTCCCGTATTGTGGAAAAGTTTTGACTTTTTACGCTACATCTGAGACCCCACAAAACGCTCCCGGATGGGCTCGAACCACCAAACTTTCGGTTCGTCAGTTATTGTGGAAAAAGTTTGACTTTTTACGTTACATCTGAGACCTCACAACACCGCTCCCAGATGGGCTCGAACCACCAACCTATTGGTTAACAGCCGAAAGCGCTAACCATTGAGCCACGGAAGCTCAGAAGTTAAATGGTCGTCAGGTATTGTGGAAAAACCTTGACTTTTTACGTCACATCTGAGACGTCACAACACCGCTCCTGGATGGGCTCGAACCACCAACCTATTTGTTACCAGCTGAACGCGCTAACCATTGAGCCACGGAAGCTCAGAAATTAAATGGTTGTCAGGTATTGTGGAAAAGCTTTGACTTTTCACGCTACGTCTGAGACCCCACAACACCTCTCTCGGGTGGGCTCGAACCCCCAACCTTTTGAATAACAGCTGAGCGCGCTAAAAATTGCGCCACGGAAGCCCAAAAATTAAATGTTCGTCAGGTATTGTGGAAAAGCTCTGACATTTTACGTTACATCTGAGACGTCACAACACCGCTCCCGGGAGGGCTCAAACCACCAGTCTTTTGAATAGCAGCTGAACGCGCTAACCATTGCGCCACGGAAGCCCAAAAATTAAATGGTCGTCAGGTATTGTGGAAAAACCTTGACTTTTTACGTCATATCTGAGACGTCACAACACCGCTCCCGGATGGGCTCCAACCACCAACCTATTTGTTAACAACTGAACGCGCTAACCATTGAGCCACGGAAGCTCAGAAATTAAATGGTTGTCCCGTATTGTGGAAAAGTTTTGACTTTTTACGCTACATCTGAGACCCCACAAAACGCTCCCGGATGGGCTCGAACCACCAAACTTTCGGTTCGTCAGTTATTGTGGAAAAAGTTTGACTTTTTACGTTACATCTGAGACCTCACAACACCGCTCCCAGATGGGCTCGAACCACCAACCTATTGGTTAACAGCCGAAAGCGCTAACCATTGAGCCACGGAAGCTCAGAAATTAAATGGTCGTCAGGTATTGTGGAAAAACCTTGACTTTTTACGTCACATCTGAGACGTCACAACACCGCTCCTGGATGGGCTCGAACCACCAACCTATTTGTTACCAGCTGAACGCGCTAACCATTGAGCCACGGAAGCTCAGAAATTAAATGGTTGTCAGGTATTGTGGAAAAGCTTTGACTTTTCACGCTACGTCTGAGACCCCACAACACCTCTCTCGGGTGGGCTCGAACCCCCAACCTTTTGAATAACAGCTGAGCGCGCTAAAAATTGCGCCACGGAAGCCCAAAAATTAAATGTTCGTCAGGTATTTTGGAAAAACTCTGACATTTTACGTTACATCTGAGACGTCACAACACCGCTCCCGGGAGGGCTCAAACCACCAGTCTTTTGAATAGCAGCTGAACGCGCTAACCATTGCGCCACGGAAGCCCAAAAATTAAATGGTCGTCAGGTATTGTGGAAAAACCTTGACTTTTTACGTCATATCTGAGACGTCACAACACCGCTCCCGGATGGGCTCGAACCACCAACCTATTTGTTAACAGCTGAACGCGCTAACCATTGAGCCACGGAAGCTCAGAAATTAAATGGTTGTCCCGTATTGTGGAAAAGTTTTGACTTTTTACGCTACATCTGAGACCCCACAAAACGCTCCCGGATGGGCTCGAACCACCAAACTTTCGGTTCGTCAGTTATTGTGGAAAAAGTTTGACTTTTTACGTTACATCTGAGACCTCACAACACCGCTCCCAGATGGGCTCGAACCACCAACCTATTGGTTAACAGCCGAAAGCGCTAACCATTGAGCCACGGAAGCTCAGAAATTAAATGGTCGTCAGGTATTGTGGAAAAACCTTGACTTTTTACGTCACATCTGAGACGTCACAACACCGCTCCTGGATGGGCTCGAACCACCAACCTATTTGTTACCAGCTGAACGCGCTAACCATTGAGCCACGGAAGCTCAGAAATTAAATGGTTGTCAGGTATTGTGGAAAAGCTTTGACTTTTCACGCTACGTCTGAGACCCCACAACACCTCTCTCGGGTGGGCTCGAACCCCCAACCTTTTGAATAACAGCTGAGCGCGCTAAAAATTGCGCCACGGAAGCCCAAAAATTAAATGTTCGTCAGGTATTGTGGAAAAACTCTGACATTTTACGTTACATCTGAGACGTCACAACACCGCTCCCGGGAGGGCTCAAACCACCAGTCTTTTGAATAGCAGCTGAACGCGCTAACCATTGCGCCACGGAAGCCCAAAAATTAAATGGTCGTCAGGTATTGTGGAAAAATCTTGACTTTTTACGTCACATCTGAGACGTCACAACACCGCTCCCGGATGGGCTCGAACCACCAACCTAATTGTTAACAGCTGAACGCGCTAACCATTGAGCCAGGGAAGCTCAGAAATTAAATGGTTGTCCCGTATTGTGGAAAAGTTTTGACTTTTTACGCTACATCTGAGACCCCACAAAACGCTCCCGGATGGGCTCGAACCACCAAACTTTCGGTTCGTCAGTTATTGTTTAAAAAGTTTGACTTTTTACGTTACATCTGAGACCTCAAAACACCGCTCCCAGATGGGCTCGAACCACCAACCTATTGGTTAACAGCCGAAAGCGCTAACCATTGAGCCACGGAAGCTCAGAAATTAAATGGTCGTCAGGTATTGTGGAAAAACCTTGACTTTTTACGTCACATCTGAGACGTCACAACACCGCTCCTGGATGGGCTCGAACCACCAACCTATTTGTTACCAGCTGAACGCGCTAACCATTAAGCCACGGAAGCTCAGAAATTAAATGGTTGTCCCGTATTGTGGAAAAGTTTTGACTTTTTACGCTACATCTGAGACCCCACAAAACGCTCCCGGATGGGCTCGAACCACCAAACTTTCGGTTCGTCAGTTATTGTGGAAAAAGTTTGACTTTTTACGTTACATCTGAGACCTCACAACACCGCTCCCAGATGGGCTCGAACCACCAACCTATTGGTTAACAGCCAAAAGCGCTAACCATTGAGCCACGGAAGCTCAGAGATTAAATGGTTGTCAGGTATTGTGGAAAAACCTTGACTTTTTACGTCACATCTGAGACGTCACAACACCGCTCCCGGATGGGCTCGAACCACAAACCTATTTGTTAACAGCCGAACGCGCTAACCATTGAGCCACGGAAGCTCCGAAATTAAATATTCGTCAGTTATTGTGGAAAAACTCTGACATTTTACGTTACATCTGAGACGTCACAACACCGCTCCCGGGAGGTCTCAAACCACCAGTCTTCTGAATAACAGCTGAACGCGCTAACCATTGCGCCACGGAAGCCCAAAAATTGAATGGTCGTCAGGTATTGTGGAAAAACCTTGACTTTTTACGTCACATCTGAGACGACACACCACCGCTCCTGGATGGCCTCGAACCACCAACCTATTTGTTAACAGCCGAACGCGCTAACCATTGAGCCACGGAAGCTCAGAAATTAAATGGTTGTCCCGTATTGTGGAAAAGTTTTGACTTTTTACGCTACATCTGAGACCCCACAAAACGCTCCCGGATGGGCTCGAACCACCAAACTTTCGGTTCGTCAGTTATTGTGGAAAAAGTTTGACTTTTTACGTTACATCTGAGACCTCACAATTCCGCTCCCAGATGGGCTCGAACCACCAACCTTTCGGTCGGTTAACAGCCGAACCCGCTAACCATTGCGCCACGGAAGCCCAAATATTAAATGATCGTCAGGTATTGTGGAAAAACCTTGACTTCTTACGTCACATCTGAGACCTCACAACACCACTCCCGGTTGGGCTCGAACCAACAATCTTTCGATTAACAGCTGAACGCGCTAACCATTGCGCCTCGAAAGCCCAAAAATTAAATGTTCGTCAGGTATTGTGGAAAAACTCTGACATTTTACGTTACATCTGAGACGTCACAACACCGCTCCCGGATGGGCTCGAACCACCAACCTATTTGTTAACAGCCGAACGCGCTTACCATTGAGCCACGGAAGCTCGGAAATTAAATGGTTGTCTGGTATTGTGGAAAAGTTATGACTTTTTACGTTACATCTGAGACCCTACAACACCTCTCCCGGGTGGGCTCGAACCACCAACCTTTCGGTTAACAGCCGAACGCGCTAACCATTGCGCCACGGAAGCCCAAAAATGAAATGGTCGTCATGTATTGTGGAAAAACCTTGACTTTTGACGTCATCTTGAGACGTCACAACACCGCTCCCGGATGGGCTCGAACCACCAACCTATTTGTTAACAGCCGAACGCGCTAACCAATGAGCCACGGAAGCTCAGAAATTAAATGGTTGTCACGTTTTGTGGAAATGTTTTGACTTTTTCCGTTACATCTGAGACCCCACAACACCTCTCCCGGGTGGGCCCGAACCACCAACCTTTCGATTAACAGCTGAACGCGCTAACCATTGCGCCACGGAAGCTCTGAAATTAAATGGTTGTCACGTTTTGTGGAAATGTTTTGAATTTTTCCGCTACATCTGAGATCCCACAAAACGCTCCCGGATGGGCTCGAACCACCAAACTTTCGGTTCGTCAGTTATTGTGGAAAACGTTTGACTTTTTACGTCACCTCTGAGACGTCACAACACCGCTCCCGGATGGGCTCGAACCACCAACCTATTTGTTAACAGCCGAACGCGCTAACCATTGAGCCACGGAAGCTCAGAAAATAAATATTCGTCAGTTATTGTGGAAAAACTCTGACATTTTACGTTACATCTGAGACCTCACAGCACCTCTCCCGGGAGGGCTTAAAACCACCAGTCTTTTGAATAACAGCTGAACGCGCTAACCATGCGCCACGGAAGCCCAAAAATTAAATGGTCGTCAGGTGCTGTGGAACAACCTTGACTTGTTACGTCACATCTGAGACCTCACAACACCGCTCCCGGATGGGCTCGAACCACCAACCTATTGGTTAACAGCCGAACGCGCTAACCATTGAGCCACGGAAACTCTGAAATTAAATGGTTGTCAGGAATTGTGGAAAAGTTTTGACTTTTCACGTTACGTCTGAGACCCCACAACACCTCTCTCGGGTGGGCTCGAACCACCAACCTTTTGAATAACAGCTTAGCGCGCTAACCATTAAGCCACGGAAGCCCAAAAATTAAATGTTCGTCAGGTATTGTGGAAAAACTCGGACATTTTACGTTACATCTGAGACGTCACAACACCGCTCCCGGGAGGGCTCAAACCACCAGTCTTCTGAATAACAGCTGAACGCGCTAACCATTGAGCCACGGAAGCTCAGAAATTAAATGGTTGTCCCGTATTGTGGAAAAGTTTTGACTTTTTACGCTACATCTGAGACCCCACAAAACGCTCCCGGATGGGCTCGAACCACCAAACTTTCGGTTCGTCAGTTATTGTGGAAAAAGTTTGACTTTTTACGTTACATCTGAGACCTCACAATTCCGCTCCCAGATGGGCTCGAACCACCAACCTTTCGGTCGGTTAACAGCCGAACCCGCTAACCATTGCGCCACGGAAGCCCAAATATTAAATGATCGTCAGGTATTGTGGAAAAACCTTGACTTCTTACGTCACATCTGAGACCTCACAACACCACTCCCGGTTGGGCTCGAACCAACAATCTTTCGATTAACAGCTGAACGCGCTAACCATTGCGCCTCGAAAGCCCAAAAATTAAATGTTCGTCAGGTATTGTGGAAAAACTTTGGCTTTCTACGTTACCTTTGAGACCCCACAACACCGCTCTTGGGTGGGCTCGAACCACCAACCTATTGGTTAACAGCCGAACGCGCTAACCATTGAGCCACGGAAACTCAGAAATTAAATGGTTGTCAGGTATTGTGGAAAAACCTTGACTTTTTACGTCACCTCTGAGACGTCACAACACCGCTCCCGGATGGGCTCAAACCACCAAACTATTTGTTAACAGCCGAACGCGCTAACCATTGACCCACGGAAGCTCAGAAATTAAATATTCGTCAGTTATTGTGGAAAAACTCTGACATTTTACGTAACATCTGAGACCTCACAGCACCGCTCCCGGGAGGGCTCAATCCACCAGTCTTTTGAATAACAGCTGAACGCGCTAACCATGCGCCACGGAAGCCCAAAAATTAAATGGTCGTCAGGTGCTGTGGATCAACCTTGACTTGTTACGTCACATCTGAGACCTCACAACACCGCTGCCGGATGGGCTCGAACCACCAACCTATTGGTTAACAGCCGAACGCGCTAACCATTGAGCCACGGAAGCTCAGAAATTAAATGGTTGTCACGTTTTGTGGAAACTTTTTGACTTTTTCCGCTACATCTGAGACCCCACAACACCTCTCCCGGGTGGGCTCGAACCAACAACCTTTCGATTAACAGCTGAACGCGCTAACCATTGCGCCACGGAAGCTCTGAAATTAAATGGTTGTCAGGTATTGTGGAAAAGTTATGAATTTTTACGTTACATCTGAGACCGTACAACACCTCTCCCGGGTGGGCTCGAACCACCAAACTTTCGGTTCGTCAGTTATTGTGGAAAAAGTTTGACTTTTTACGTTACATCTGAGACCTCACAATTCCGCTCCCAGATGGGCTCGAACCACCAACCTTTCGGTCGGTTAACAGCCGAACCCGCTAACCATTGCGCCACGGAAGCCCAAATATTAAATGATCGTCAGGTATTGTGGAAAAACCTTGACTTCTTACGTCACATCTGAGACCTCACAACACCACTCCCGGTTGGGCTCGAACCAACAATCTTTCGATTAACAGCTGAACGCGCTAACCATTGCGCCTCGAAAGCCCAAAAATTAAATGTTCGTCAGGTATTGTGGAAAAACTCTGACTTTTTACGTTACATCTGAGACCCTACAACACCTCTCCCGGGTGGGCTCGAACCACCAACCTTTCGGTTAACAGCCGAACGCGCTAACCATTGCGCCACGGAAGCCCAAAAATGAAATGGTCGTCAGGTATTGTGGAAAAACTTTGGCTTTCTACGTTACCTTTGAGACCCCACAACACCGCTCTTGGGTGGGCTCGAACCACCAACCTATTGGTTAACAGCCGAACGCGCTAACCATTGAGCCACGGAAACTCAGAAATTAAATGGTTGTCAGGTATTGTGGAAAAACCTTGACTTTTTACGTCACCTCTGAGACGTCACAACACCGCTCCCGGATGGGCTCGAACCACCAAACTATTTGTTAACAGCCGAACGCGCTAACCATTGACCCACGGAAGCTCAGAAATTAAATATTCGTCAGTTATTGTGGAAAAACTCTGACATTTTACGTTACATCTGAGACCTCACAGCACCTCTCCCGGGAGGGCTTAAAACCACCAGTCTTTTGAATAACAGCTGAACGCGCTAACCATGCGCCACGGAAGCCCAAAAATTAAATGGTCGTCAGGTGCTGTGGAACAACCTTGACTTGTTACGTCACATCTGAGACCTCACAACACCGCTCCCGGATGGGCTCGAACCACCAACCTATTGGTTAACAGCCGAACGCGCTAACCATTGAGCCACGGAAACTCTGAAATTAAATGGTTGTCAGGAATTGTGGAAAAGTTTTGACTTTTCACGTTACGTCTGAGACCCCACAACACCTCTCTCGGGTGGGCTCGAACCACCAACCTTTTGAATAACAGCTTAGCGCGCTAACCATTAAGCCACGGAAGCCCAAAAATTAAATGTTCGTCAGGTATTGTGGAAAAACTCGGACATTTTACGTTACATCTGAGACGTCACAACACCGCTCCCGGGAGGGCTCAAACCACCAGTCTTCTGAATAACAGCTGAACGCGCTAACCATTGAGCCACGGAAGCTCAGAAATTAAATGGTTGTCCCGTATTGTGGAAAAGTTTTGACTTTTTACGCTACATCTGAGACCCCACAAAACGCTCCCGGATGGGCTCGAACCACCAAACTTTCGGTTCGTCAGTTATTGTGGAAAAAGTTTGACTTTTTACGTTACATCTGAGACCTCACAATTCCGCTCCCAGATGGGCTCGAACCACCAACCTTTCGGTCGGTTAACAGCCGAACCCGCTAACCATTGCGCCACGGAAGCCCAAATATTAAATGATCGTCAGGTATTGTGGAAAAACCTTGACTTCTTACGTCACATCTGAGACCTCACAACACCACTCCCGGTTGGGCTCGAACCAACAATCTTTCGATTAACAGCTGAACGCGCTAACCATTGCGCCTCGAAAGCCCAAAAATTAAATGTTCGTCAGGTATTGTGGAAAAACTTTGGCTTTCTACGTTACCTTTGAGACCCCACAACACCGCTCTTGGGTGGGCTCGAACCACCAACCTATTGGTTAACAGCCGAACGCGCTAACCATTGAGCCACGGAAACTCAGAAATTAAATGGTTGTCAGGTATTGTGGAAAAACCTTGACTTTTTACGTCACCTCTGAGACGTCACAACACCGCTCCCGGATGGGCTCAAACCACCAAACTATTTGTTAACAGCCGAACGCGCTAACCATTGACCCACGGAAGCTCAGAAATTAAATATTCGTCAGTTATTGTGGAAAAACTCTGACATTTTACGTAACATCTGAGACCTCACAGCACCGCTCCCGGGAGGGCTCAATCCACCAGTCTTTTGAATAACAGCTGAACGCGCTAACCATGCGCCACGGAAGCCCAAAAATTAAATGGTCGTCAGGTGCTGTGGATCAACCTTGACTTGTTACGTCACATCTGAGACCTCACAACACCGCTGCCGGATGGGCTCGAACCACCAACCTATTGGTTAACAGCCGAACGCGCTAACCATTGAGCCACGGAAGCTCAGAAATTAAATGGTTGTCACGTTTTGTGGAAACTTTTTGACTTTTTCCGCTACATCTGAGACCCCACAACACCTCTCCCGGGTGGGCTCGAACCAACAACCTTTCGATTAACAGCTGAACGCGCTAACCATTGCGCCACGGAAGCTCTGAAATTAAATGGTTGTCAGGTATTGTGGAAAAGTTATGAATTTTTACGTTACATCTGAGACCGTACAACACCTCTCCCGGGTGGGCTCGAACCACCAAACTTTCGGTTCGTCAGTTATTGTGGAAAAAGTTTGACTTTTTACGTTACATCTGAGACCTCACAATTCCGCTCCCAGATGGGCTCGAACCACCAACCTTTCGGTCGGTTAACAGCCGAACCCGCTAACCATTGCGCCACGGAAGCCCAAATATTAAATGATCGTCAGGTATTGTGGAAAAACCTTGACTTCTTACGTCACATCTGAGACCTCACAACACCACTCCCGGTTGGGCTCGAACCAACAATCTTTCGATTAACAGCTGAACGCGCTAACCATTGCGCCTCGAAAGCCCAAAAATTAAATGTTCGTCAGGTATTGTGGAAAAACTCTGACTTTTTACGTTACATCTGAGACCCTACAACACCTCTCCCGGGTGGGCTCGAACCACCAACCTTTCGGTTAACAGCCGAACGCGCTAACCATTGCGCCACGGAAGCCCAAAAATGAAATGGTCGTCAGGTATTGTGGAAAAACTTTGGCTTTCTACGTTACCTTTGAGACCCCACAACACCGCTCTTGGGTGGGCTCGAACCACCAACCTATTGGTTAACAGCCGAACGCGCTAACCATTGAGCCACGGAAACTCAGAAATTAAATGGTTGTCAGGTATTGTGGAAAAACCTTGACTTTTTACGTCACCTCTGAGACGTCACAACACCGCTCCCGGATGGGCTCGAACCACCAAACTATTTGTTAACAGCCGAACGCGCTAACCATTGACCCACGGAAGCTCAGAAATTAAATATTCGTCAGTTATTGTGGAAAAACTCTGACATTTTACGTTACATCTGAGACCTCACAGCACCGCTCCCGGGAGGGCTCAATCCACCAGTCTTTTGAATAACACCTGAACGCGCTAACCATGCGCCACGGAAGCCCAAAAATTAAATGGTCGTCAGGTGCTGTGGATCAACCTTGACTTGTTACGTCACATCTAAGACCTCACAACACCGCTGCCGGATGGGCTCGAACCACCAACCTATTGGTTAACAGCTGAACGCGCTAACCATTGAGCCACGGAAGCTCAGAAATAAAATGGTTGTCCCGTATTGTGGAAAAGTTTTGACTTTTTACGCTACATCTGAGACCCCACAAAACGCTCCCGGATGGACTCGAACCACCAAACTTTCGGTTCGTCAATTATTGTGGAAAAAGTTTGACATTTTACGTTACATCTGAGACCTCACAGCACCTCACCCGGGAGGGCTTAAAACCACCAGTCTTTTGAATAACATCTGAACGCGCTAACCATGCGCCACGGAAGCCCAAAAAATAAATGGTCGTCAGGTGCTGTGGAACAACCTTGACTTGTTACGTCACATCTGAGACCTCACAACCGCTCCCGGATGGGCTCGAACCACCAACCTATTGGTTAACAGCCGAACGCGCTAACCATTGAGCCACGGAAACTCTGAAATTAAATGGTTGTCAGGTATTGTGGAAAAGTTTTGACTTTTCACGTTACGTCTGAGACCCCACAACACCTCTCTCGGGTGGGCTCGAACCACCAACCTTTTGAATAACAGCTTAGCGCGCTAACCATTAAGCCACGGAAGCCCAAAAATTATATGTTCGTCAGGTATTGTGGAAAAACTCTGACATTTTACGTTACATCTGAGACGTCACAACACCGCTCCCGGGAGGGCTCAAACCACCAGTCTTCTGAATAGCAGCTGAACGCGCTAACCATTGCGCCACGGAAGCCCAAAAATTGAATGGTCGTCAGGTATTGTGGAAAAACCTTGACTTTTTACGTCACATCTGAGACGACACAACACCGCTCCCGGATGGGCTCGAACCACCAACCTATTTGTTAACAGCCGAACGCGCTAACCATTGAGCCACGGAAGCTCAGAAATTAAATGGTTGTCCCGTATTGTGGAAACGTTTTGACTTTTTACGCTACATCTGAGACCCCACAAAACGCTCCCGGATGGGCTCGAACCACCAAACTTTCGGTTCGTCAGTTATTGTGGAAAAAGTTTGACTTTTTACGTTACATCTGAGACCTCACAATTCCGCTCCCAGATGGGCTCGAACCACCAAACTTTCGGTCGGGTAACAGCCGAACCCGCTAACCATTGCGCCACGGAAGCCCAAATATTAAATGATCGTCAGGTATTGTGGAAAAACCTTGACTTCTTACGTCACATCTGAGACCTCACAACACCACTCCCGGTTGGGCTCGAACCAACAATCTTTCGATTAACAGCTGAACGCGCTAACCATTGCGCCTCGAAAGCCCAAAAATTAAATGTTCGTCAGGTATTTTGGAAAAACTCTGACATTTTACGTTACATCTGAGACGTCACAACACCGCTCCCGGATGGGCTCGAACCACCAACCTATTTGTTAACAGCCGAACGCGCTTACCATTGAGCCACGGAAGCTCGGAAATTAAATGGTTGTCTGGTATTGTGGAAAAGTTATGACTTTTTACGTTACATCTGAGACCCTACAACACCTCTCCCGGGTGGGCTCGAACCACCAACCTTTCGGTTAACAGCCGAACGCGCTAACCATTGCGCCACGGAAGCCCAAAAATGAAATGGTCGTCATGTATTGTGGAAAAACCTTGACTTTTGACGTCATCTTGAGACGTCACAACACCGCTCCCGGATGGGCTCGAACCACCAACCTATTTGTTAACAGCCGAACGCGCTAACCAGTGAGCCAAGGAAGCTCAGAAATTAAATGGTTGTCACATTTTGTGGAAATGTTTTGACTTTTTCCGTTACATCTGAGACCCCACAACACCTCTCCCGGGTGGGCCCGAACCACCAACCTTTCGATTAACAGCTGAACGCGCTAACCATTGCGCCACGGAAGCTCTGAAATTAAATGGTTGTCACGTTTTGTGGAAATGTTTTGAATTTTTCCGCTACATCTGAGATCCCACAAAACGCTCCCGGATGGGCTCGAACCACCAAACTTTCGGTTCGTCAGTTATTGTGGAAAACGTTTGACTTTTTACGTTACATCTGAGACCTCACAACACCGCTCCCAGATGGGCTCGAACCACCAACCTATTGGTTAACAGCCGAAAGCGATAACCATTGAGCCACGGAAGCTCAGAAATTAAATGGTTGTCAGGTATTGTGGAAAAACCTTGACTTTTTACGTCACCTCTGAGACGTCACAACACCGCTCCCGGATGGGCTCGAACCACCAACCTATTTGTTAACAGCCGAACGCGCTAACCATTGAGCCACGGAAGCTCAGAAATTAAATATTCGTCAGTTATTGTGGAAAAATTCTGACATTTTACGTTACATCTGAGACCTCACAGCACCTCTCCCGGGAGGGCTCAAACCACCAGTCTTTTGAATAGCAGCTGAACGCGCTAACCATTGCGCCACAAAAGCCCAAAAATTAAATGGTCGTCAGGTATTGTGGAAAAACCTTGACTTTTTACGTCACATCTGAGACGTCACAACACCGCTCCCGGATGGGCTCGAACCACCAACCTATTTGTTAACAGCTGAACGCGCTAACCATTGAGCCACGGAAGCTCAGAAATTAAATGGTTGTCCCGTATTGTGGAAAAGTTTTGACTTTTTACGCTACATCTGAGACCCCACAAAACGCTCCCGGATGGACTCGAACCACCAAACTTTCGGTTCGTCAGTTATTGTGGAAAAAGTTTGACATTTTACGTTACATCTGAGACCTCACAGCACCTCTCCCGGGAGGGCTTAAAACCACCAGTCTTTTGAATAACAGCTGAACGCGCTAACCATGCGCCACGGAAGCCCAAAAATTAAATGGTCGTCAGGTGCTGTGGAACAACCTTGACTTGTTACGTCACATCTGAGACCTCACAACACCGCTCCCGGATGGGCTCGAACCACCAACCTATTGGTTAAAAGCCGAACGCGCTAACCATTGAGCCACGGAAGCTCAGAAATTAAATGGTTGTCACGTTTTGTGGAAACTTTTTGACTTTTTCCGCTACATCTGAGACCCCACAACACCTCTCCCGGGTGGGCTCGAACCAACAACCTTTCGATTAACAGCTGAACGCGCTAACCATTGCGCCACGGAAGCTCTGAAATTAAATGGTTGTCAGGTATTGTGGAAAAGTTATGACTTTTTACGTTACATCTGAGACCGTACAACACCTCTCCCGGGTGGGCTCGAACCACCAACCTTTCGATTAACAGCTGAACGCGCTAATTATTGCGCCATGGAAGCCAAAAAATTAAATGTTCGTCAGGGATTGTGGAAAAACTCTGACATTTTACGTTACATCTGAGACGTCACAACACCGCTCCCGGGAGGGCTCAAACCACCAGTCTTTTGAATAGCAGCTGAACGCGCTAACCATTGCGCCACAAAAGCCCAAAAATTAAATGGTCGTCAGGTATTGTGGAAAAACCTTGACTTTTTACGTCACATCTGAGACGTCACAACACCGCTCCCGGATGGGCTCGAACCACCAACCTATTTGTTAACAGCTGAACGCGCTAACCATTGAGCCACGGAAGCTCAGAAATTAAATGGTTGTCCCGTATTGTGGAAAAGTTTTGACTTTTTACGCTACATCTGAGACCCCACAAAACGCTCCCGGATGGACTCGAACCACCAAACTTTCGGTTCGTCAGTTATTGTGGAAAAAGTTTGACATTTTACGTTACTTCTGAGACCTCACAGCACCTCTCCCGGGAGGGCTTAAAACCACCAGTCTTTTGAATAACATCTGAACGCGCTAACCATGCGCCACGGAAGCCCAAAAATTAAATGGTCGTCAGGTGCTGTGGAACAACCTTGACTTGTTACGTCACATCTGAGACCTCATAACACCGCTCCCGGATGGGCTCGAACCACCAACCTATTGGTTAACAGCCGAACGCGCTAACCATTGAGCCACGGAAACTCTGAAATTAAATGGTTGTCAGGTATTGTGGAAAAGTTTTGACTTTTCACGTTACGTCTGAGACCCCACAACACCTCTCTCGGGTGGGCTCGAACCACCAACCTTTTGAATAACAGCTTAGCGCGCTAACCATTAAGCCACGGAAGCCCAAAAATTATATGTTCGTCAGGTATTGTGGAAAAACTCTGACATTTTACGTTACATCTGAGACGTCACAACACCGCTCCCGGGAGGGCTCAAACCACCAGTCTTCTGAATAGCAGCTGAACGCGCTAACCATTGCGCCACGGAAGCCCAAAAATTGAATGGTCGTCAGGTATTGTGGAAAAACCTTGACTTTTTACGTCACATCTGAGACGACACAACACCGCTCCCGGATGGGCTCGAACCACCAACCTATTTGTTAACAGCCGAACGCGCTAACCATTGAGCCACGGAAGCTCAGAAATTAAATGGTTGTCCCGTATTGTGGAAAAGTTTTGACTTTTTACGCTACATCTGAGACCCCACAAAACGCTCCCGGATGGGCTCGAACCACCAAACTTTCGGTTCGTCAGTTATTGTGGAAAAAGTTTGACTTTTTACGTTACATCTGAGACCTCAAAATTCCGCTCCCAGATGGGCTCGAACCACCAACCTTTCGGTCGGTTAACAGCCGAACCCGCTAACCATTGCGCCACGGAAGCCCAAATATTAAATGATCGTCAGGTATTGTGGAAAAACCTTGACTTCTTACGTCACATCTGAGACCTCACAACACCACTCCCGGTTGGGCTCGAACCAACAATCATTCGATTAACAGCTGAACGCGCTAACCATTGCGCCACGAAAGCCCAAAAATTAAATGTTCGTCAGGTATTGTGGAAAAACTCTGACATTTTACGTTACATCTGAGACGTCACAACACCGCTCCCGGATGGGCTCGAACCACCAACCTATTTGTTAACAGCCGAACGCGCTTACCATTGAGCCACGGAAGCTCAGAAATTAAATGGTTGTCTGGTATTGTGGAAAAGTTATGACTTTTTACGTTACATCTGAGACCCTACAACACCTCTCCCGGGTGGGCTCGAACCACTAACCTTTCGGTTAACAGCCGAACGCGCTAACCATTGCGCCACGGAAGCCCAAAAATGAAATGGTCGTCAGGTATTGTGGAAAAACTTTGGCTTTCTACGTTACCTTTGAGATCCCACAACACCGCTCTTGGGTGGGCTCGAACCACCAACCTATTGGTTAACAGCCGAACGCGCTAACCATTGAGCCACGGAAGCTCAGAAATTAAATATTCGTCAGTTATTGTGGAAAAACCTTGACTTGTTACGTCACATCTGAGACCTCACAACACCGCTGCCGGATGGGCTCGAACCACCAACCTATTGGTTAACAGCCGAACGCGCTAACCATTGAGCCACGGAAGCTCAGAAATTAAATGATTGTCACGTTTTGTGGAAATGTTTTGACTTTTTCCGCTACATCTGAGACCCCACAACACCTCTCCCGGGTGGGCTCGAACCAACAACCTTTCGATTAACAGCTGAACGCGCTAACCATTGCGCCACGGAAGCTCTGAAATTAAATGGTTGTCAGGTATTGTGGAAAAGTTATGACTTTTTACGTTACATCTGAGACCGTACAACACCTCTCCTGGGTGGGCTCGAACCACCAACCTTTCGATTAACAGCTGAACGCGCTAATTATTGCGCCATGGAAGCCAAAAAATTAAATGTTCGTCAGGGATTGTGGAAAAACTCTGACATTTTACGTTACATCTGAGACGTCACAACACCGCTCCCGGGAGGGCTCAAACCACCAGTCTTTTGAAAAGCAGCTGAACGCGCTAACCATTGCGCCACAAAAGCCCAAAAATTAAATGGTCGTCAGGTATTGTGGAAAAACCTTGACTTTTTACGTCACATCTGAGACGTCACAACACCGCTCCCGGATGGGCTCGAACCACCAACCTATTTGTTAACAGCTGAACGCGCTAACCATTGAGCCACGGAAGCTCAGAAATTAAATGGTTGTCCCGTATTGTGGAAAAGTTTTGACTTTTTACGCTACATCTGAGACCCCACAACACCTCTCTCGGGTGGGCTCGAACCACCAACCTATTTGTTAACAGCCGAACGCGCTAACCATTGAGCCACGGAAGCTCAGAAATTAAATGGTTGTCCCGTATTGTGGAAAAGTTTTGACTTTTTACGCTACATCTGAGACCCCACAACACCGCTCCCGGGAGGGCTCAAACCACCAGTCTTTTGAAAAGCAGCTGAACGCGCTAACCATTGCGCCACAAAAGCCCAAAAATTAAATGGTCGTCAGGTATTGTGGAAAAACCTTGACTTTTTACGTCACATCTGAGACGTCACAACACCGCTCCCGGATGGGCTCGAACCACCAACCTATTTGTTAACAGCTGAACGCGCTAACCATTGAGCCACGGAAGCTCAGAAATTAAATGGTTGTCCCGTATTGTGGAAAAGATTTGACTTTTTACGCTACATCTGAGACCCCACAACACCTCTCTCGGGTGGGCTCGAACCACCAACCTATTTGTTAACAGCCGAACGCGCTAACCATTGAGCCACGGAAGCTCAGAAATTAAATGGTTGTCCCGTATTGTGGAAAAGTTTTGACTTTTTACGCTACATCTGAGACCCCACAAAACGCTCCCGGATGGGCTCGAACCACCAAACTTTCGGTTCGTCAGTTATTGTGGAAAAAGTTTGACTTTTTACGTTACATCTGAGACCTCAAAATTCCGCTCCCAGATGGGCTCGAACCACCAACCTTTCGGTCGGTTAACAGCCGAACCCGCTAACCATTGCGCCACGGAAGCCCAAAAATTAAATGTTCGTCAGGTATTGTGGAAAAACTCTGACATTTTACGTTACATCTGAGACGTCACAACACCGCTCCCGGGAGGGCTCAAACCACCAGTTTTCTGAATAGCAGCTGAACGCGCTAACCATTGCGCCACGGAAGCCCAAAAATTGAATGGTCGTCAGGTATTGTGGAAAAACCTTGACTTTTTACGTCACATCTGAGACGTCACAACACCGCTCCCGGATGGGCTCGAACCACCAACCTATTTGTTAACAGCCGAACGCGCTAACCATTGAGCCACGGAAGCTCAGGAATTAAATGGTTGTCCCGTATTGTGGAAAAGTTTTGACTTTTTACGCTACATCTGAGACCCCACAAAACGCTCCCGGATGGGCTCGAACCACCAAACTTTCGGTTCGTCAGTTATTGTGGAAAAAGTTTGACTTTTTACGTTACATCTGAGACCGCAAAATTCCGCTCCCAGATGGGCTCGAACCACCAACCTTTCGGTCGGTTAACAGCCGAACCCGCTAACCATTGCGCCACGGAAGCCCAAATATTAAATGTTCGTCAGGTATTGTGGAAAAACTCTGACATTTTACGTTACATCTGAGACGTCACAACACCGCTCCCGGATGGGCTCGAACCACCAACCTATTTGTTAACAGCCGAACGCCCTTACCATTGAGCCACGGAAGCTCAGAAATTAAATGGTTGTCAGGTATTGCGGAAAAGTTATGACTTTTTACGTTACATCTGAGACCCTACAACACCTCTCCCGGGTGGGCTCGAACCACCAACCTTTCGGTTAACAGCCGAACGCGCTAACCATTGCGCCACGGAAGCCCAAAAATGAAATGGTCGTCAGGTATTGTGGAAAAACTTTGGCTTTCTACGTTACCTTTGAGACCCCACAACACCGCTCCTGGGTGGGCTCGAACCACCAAGTTATTGGTTAACAGCCGAACGCGCTAACCATTGAGCCACGGAAGCTCAAAAATTAAATGGTTGTCACGTATTGTGGAAATGTTGTGACTTTTTACGCTACATCTGAGACCCCACAACACCTCTCCCGGGTGGGCTCGAACCACCAACCTTTGATTAACAGCTGAACGCGCTAACCATTGCGCCTAGGACGCCCAAAAATTAAATGTTCGTCAGGTATTTGGAAAAACTCTAACATTTTACGTTACATCTGAGACGTCACAACACCGCTCCCGGGTGGGCTCAAACCACCAGTCTTTTGAATAGCAGCTGAACGCGCTAACCATTGAGCCACGGAAGCTCAGAAATTAAATGGTTGTCCCGTATTGTGGAAATGTTTTGACTTTTTCCGCTACATCTGAGACCCCACAACACCTCTCCCGGGTGGGCTCGAACCACCAACCTTTCGATTAACAGCTGAACGCGCTAATTATTGCGCCACGGAAGCCAAAAAATTAAATGTTCGTCAGGGATTGTGGAAAAACTCTGACATTTTACGTTACATCTGAGACGTCACAACACCGCTCCCGGATGGGCTCAAACCACCAGTCTTTTGAATAGCAGCTGAACGCGGTAACCATTGCGCCACGGAAGCCCAAAAATTAAATGGTCGTCAGGTATTGTGGAAAAACTCTGACATTTTACGTTACCTCTGAGACCTCACAGCACCGCTCCCGGGAGGGCTCAAACCACCAGTCTTTTGAATAACAGCTGAACGCGCTAACCATGCGCCACGGAAGCCCAAAAATTAAATGGTCGTCAGGTGCTGTGGAACAACCTAGACTTGTTACGTCACATCTGAGACCTCACAACACCGCTCCCGGATAGGCTCGAACCACCAACCTATTTGTTAACAGCCGAACGCGCTAACCATTGAGCCACGGAAGCTCAGAAATTAAATGGTTGTCACGTATTGTGGAAAAGTTTTGACTTTTGACGCTACATCTGAGACCACACAACACCTCTCTCGGGTGGGCTCGAACCACCAATCTTCCGATTAACAGCTGAACGCGCTAACCATTGCGCCACGGAAGCCCAAAAATTAAATGTTCGTCAGGTATTGTGGAAAAACTGATATTTTACGTTACATCTGAGACGTCACAACACCGCTCCCGGGAGGGCTCAACGATTTTGAAAATGTTATTAAAAATCGAGGTACATTTTTAATTTTTGTTCAATCGAGATGAAATCACTTTTAATGAGTGTTTTATAGGGAATTAAGCTGAATTCGGTCAAACATTTCTCCAGAAAAAAATGCATTCAAAAGTGTACCGAAAAAATCGCATGTTTTTCTTCTTCAAGATACAAAATCCGTGACAACGATTTCTTATTGAAAAATTTAATTTTAACAGTTTTTTGAATGAATATCGTTACATTTGCTTGAATTAAAGCAAAAAGTATAAAAATAATGGTTTCAGTGGTTATATTTGAAAATAGTGAAGAAATACTCAAAATCTGCTTCTTTGTCCGTGAAACGTCGATTTTGAAAATGTTATTAAAAATCGAGGTACATTTTTATTTATTGTTCAATCGAGATGAAATCACTTTTAATGAGTGTTTTATAGGGAATTAAGCTGATTTCGGTCAAAAATTTGTTTAGAAAAAAATGCATTCACAAGTGTGCCGAAAAAATCGCATGTTTTTTTTCTTCAAGATACAAATGACGATTTCTTATTTAAAATTGAATTTTAACAGTTTTTTGATTGAGTATCGTTACATTTGCTTGAAATAAAGCAAAAGTATAAAAATAATGGTTTCAGTGGTTATATTTGAAAATAGTGAACAAATACTCAAAATGTTTTTCTCAGGCCGAGTTACGTCGATTTTGAAAATGTTATTAAAAATCGAGGTACATTTTTAATTATTGTTCAATCGAGATGAAATCACTTTTAATGAGTGTTTTATAAGGAATTAAGCTGAATTCGGTCAAACATTTCTCCAGAAAAAACGCATTCAAAAGTGTACCGAAAAAATCGCATGTTTTTCTTCTTCAAGATACAAAATCCGTGACAACGATTTCTAATTGAAAAATTTAATTTTAACAGTTTTTTGATTGAATATCGTTACATTTGCTTGAAATAAAGCAAAAAGTATAAAAATATTGGTTTCAGTGGTTATATTGGAAAATAGTGAACAAATACTCAAAATGTTTTTCTCAGGCCGAGTTACGTCGATTTTGAAAATGTTATTAAAAATCGAGGTACATTTTTATTTATTGTTCAATCGAGATGAAATCACTTTTAATGAATGTTTTATAGGGAATTAAGCTGAATTCGGTCAAAAATTTCTCCAGAAAAAAATGCATTCAAAAGTGTACCGAAAAAATTGCATGTTTTTTTTCTTCTAGATTGAAAATCCGTGACAACGATTTCTAATTGAAAAATTTAATTTTAACAGTTTTTTGATTGAATATCGTTACATTTGCTTGAAATAAAGCAAAAAGTATAAAAATATTGGTTTCAGTGGTTATATTTGAAAATAGTGAACAAATACTCAAAATGTTTTTCTCAGGCCGAGTTACGTCGATTTTGAAAATGTTGTTAAAAATCGAGGTACATTTTTATTTATTGTTCAATCGAGATGAAATCACTTTTAATGAATGTTTTATAGGGAATTAAGCTGAATTCGGTCAAAAATTTCTCCAGAAAAAAATGCATTCAAAAAAGTGCCGAGAAAATCGCATGTTTTCCTTCTTCAAGATACAAAATCCGTGACAACGATTTCTTATTTAAAATTTAATTTTAACAGTTTTTTGATTGAATATCGTTACATTTGCTTGAAATAAAGCAAAAAGTATAAAAATAATGGTTTCAGTGAATATATTTGAAAATAGTGAAGAAATACTCAAAATATGCTTCTTTGGCCGTGAAACGTCGATTTTGAAAATGTTATTAAAAATCGAGGTACATTTTTATTTATTGTTCAATCGAGATGAAATCACTTTTAATGAATGTTTTATAGGGAATTAAGCTGAATTCGGTCAAAAATTTCTCCAGAAAAAAATGCATTCAAAAGTGTACCGAAAAAATTGCATGTTTTTTTTCTTCAAGATACAAAATCCGTGACAACGATTTCTTATTTAAAATTTAATTTTAACAGTTTTTTGATTGAATATCGTTACATTTGCTTGAAATAAAGCAAAAAGTATAAAAATAATGGTTTCAGTGAATATATTTGAAAATAGTGAAGAAATACTCAAAATATGCTTCTTTGGCCGTGAAACGTCGATTTTGAAAATGTTATTAAAAATCGAGGTACATTTTTATTTATTGTTCAATCGAGATGAAATCACTTTTAATGAATGTTTTATAGGGAATTAAGCTGAATTCGGTCAAAAATTTCTCCAGAAAAAAATGCATTCAAAAGTGTACCGAAAAAATTGCATGTTTTTTTTCTTCTAGATTGAAAATCCGTGACAACGATTTCTAATTGAAAAATTTAATTTTAACAGTTTTTTGATTGAATATCGTTACATTTGCTTGAAATAAAGCAAAAAGTATAAAAATATTGGTTTCAGTGGTTATATTTGAAAATAGTGAACAAATACTCAAAATGTTTTTCTCAGGCCGAGTTACGTCGATTTTGAAAATGTTGTTAAAAATCGAGGTACATTTTTATTTATTGTTCAATCGAGATGAAATCACTTTTAATGAATGTTTTATAGGGAATTAAGCTGAATTCGGTCAAAAATTTCTCCAGAAAAAAATGCATTCAAAAAAGTGCCGAGAAAATCGCATGTTTTCCTTCTTCAAGATACAAAATCCGTGACAACGATTTCTTATTTAAAATTTAATTTTAACAGTTTTTTGATTGAATATCGTTACATTTGCTTGAAATAAAGCAAAAAGTATAAAAATAATGGTTTCAGTGAATATATTTGAAAATAGTGAAGAAATACTCAAAATGTTTTTCTCAGGCCGAGTTACGTCGATTTTGAAAATGTTATTAAAAATCGAGGTACATTTTTCTTTATTGTTCAATCGAGATGAAATCACTTTTAATGAGTGTTTTATAGGGAATTAAGCTGAATTCGGTCAAAAATTTCTCCAGAAAAAAATGCATTCAAAAAAGTGCCGAGAAAATCGCATGTTTTCCTTCTTCAAGATACAAAATCCGTGACAACGATTTCTTATTTAAAATTTAATTTTAACAGTTTTTTGATTGAATATCGTTACATTTGCTTGAAATAAAGCAAAAAGTATAAAAATAATGGTTTCAGTGAATATATTTGAAAATAGTGAAGAAATACTCAAAATATGCTTCTTTGGCCGTGAAACGTCGATTTTGAAAATGTTATTAAAAATCGAGGTACATTTTTATTTATTGTTCAATCGAGATGAAATCACTTTTAATGAATGTTTTATAGGGAATTAAGCTGAATTCGGTCAAAAATTTCTCCAGAAAAAAATGCATTCAAAAGTGTACCGAAAAAATTGCATGTTTTTTTTCTTCTAGATTGAAAATCCGTGACAACGATTTCTAATTGAAAAATTTAATTTTAACAGTTTTTTGATTGAATATCGTTACATTTGCTTGAAATAAAGCAAAAAGTATAAAAATATTGGTTTCAGTGGTTATATTTGAAAATAGTGAACAAATACTCAAAATGTTTTTCTCAGGCCGAGTTACGTCGATTTTGAAAATGTTGTTAAAAATCGAGGTACATTTTTATTTATTGTTCAATCGAGATGAAATCACTTTTAATGAATGTTTTATAGGGAATTAAGCTGAATTCGGTCAAAAATTTCTCCAGAAAAAAATGCATTCAAAAAAGTGCCGAGAAAATCGCATGTTTTCCTTCTTCAAGATACAAAATCCGTGACAACGATTTCTTATTTAAAATTTAATTTTAACAGTTTTTTGATTGAATATCGTTACATTTGCTTGAAATAAAGCAAAAAGTATAAAAATAATGGTTTCAGTGAATATATTTGAAAATAGTGAAGAAATACTCAAAATATGCTTCTTTGGCCGTGAAACGTCGATTTTGAAAATGTTATTAAAAATCGAGGTACATTTTTAATTATTGTTCAATCGAGATGAAATCACTTTTAATGAGTGTTTTATAGGGAATTAAGCTGATTTCGGTCAAAAATTTGTTTAGAAAAAAATGCATTCAAAAGTGTACCGAAAAAATCGCAAGTTTTTTTTCTTCAAGATACAAAATCCGTGACAACGATTTCTAATTGAAAAATTTAATTTTAACAGTTTTTTGATTGAATATCGTTACATTTGCTTGAAATAAAGCAAAAAGTATAAAAATATTGGTTTCAGTGGTTATATTGGAAAATAGTGAACAAATACTCAAAATGTTTTTCTCAGGCCGAGTTACGTCGATTTTGAAAATGTTATTAAAAATCGAGGTACGTTTTTATTTATTGTTCAATCGAGATGAAATCACTTTTAATGAATGTTTTATAGGGAATTAAGCTGAATTCGGTCAAAAATTTCTCCAGAAAAAAATGCATTCAAAAGTGTACCGAAAAAATTGCATGTTTTTTTTCTTCTAGATTGAAAATCCGTGACAACGATTTCTAATTGAAAAATTTAATTTTAACAGTTTTTTGATTGAATAGCGTTACATTTGCTTGAAATAAAGCAAAAAGTATAAAAATATTGGTTTCAGTGGTTATATTTGAAAATAGTGAACAAATACTCAAAATGTTTTTCTCAGGCCGAGTTACGTCGATTTTGAAAATGTTGTTAAAAATCGAGGTACATTTTTATTTATTGTTCAATCGAGATGAAATCACTTTTAATGAATGTTTTATAGGGAATTAAGCTGAATTCGGTCAAAAATTTCTCCAGAAAAAAATGCATTCAAAAAAGTGCCGAGAAAATCGCATGTTTTCCTTCTTCAAGATACAAAATCCGTGACAACGATTTCTTATTAAAAATATAATTTTAACAGTTTTTTGATTGAATATCGTTACATTTGCTTGAAATAAAGCAAAAAGTATAAAAGTAATGGTTTCAGTGAATATATTTGAAAATAGTGAAGAAATACTCAAAATATGCTTCTTTGGCCGTGAAACGTCGATTTTGAAAATGTTATTAAAAATCGAGGTACATTTTTAATTATTGTTCAATCGAGATGAAATCACTTTTAATGAGTGTTTTATAGGAAATTAAGCTGATTTCGGTCAAAAATTTGTTTAGAAAAAAATGCATTCAAAAGTGTACCGAAAAAATCGCAAGTTTTTTTTCTTCAAGATACAAAATCCGTGACAACGATTTCTTATTTAAAATTGAATTTTAACAGTTTTTTGATTGAATATCGTTACATTTGCTTGAAATAAGGCAAAAAGTATAAAAATAATGGTTTCAGTGAATATATTTGACAATAGTGAAGAAATACTCAAAATATGCTTCTTTGGCCTGGGAACGTCGATTTTGAAAATGTTATTAAAAATCGAGGTACATTTTTAATTATTGTTCAATCGAGATGAATCACTTTTAATGAGTGTTTTATAAGGAATTAAGCTGAATTCGGTCAAACATTTCTCCAGAAAAAAACGCATTCAAAAGTGTACCGAAAAAATCGCATGTTTTTCTTCTTCAAGATACAAAATCCGTGACAATGATTTCTAATTGAAAAATTTAATTTTAACAGTTTTTTGATTGAATATCGTTACATTTGCTTGAAATAAAGCAAAAAGTATAAAAATATTGGTTTCAGTGGTTATATTTGAAAATAGTGAACAAATACTCAAAATGTTTTTCTCAGGCCGAGTTACGTCGATTTTGAAAATGTTATTAAAAATCGATGTACATTTTTATTTATTGTTCAATCGAGATGAAATCACTTTTAATGAATGTTTTATAGGGAATTAAGCTGAATTCGGTCAAAAATTTCTCCAGAAAAAAATGCATTCAAAAAAGTGCCGAGAAAATCGCATGTTATCCTTCTTCAAGATACAAAATCCGTGACAACGATTTATTATTTAAAATTTAATTTTAACAGTTTTTTGATTGAATATCGTTACATTTGCTTGAAATAAAGCAAAAAGTATAAAAATAATGGTTTCAGTGAATATATTTGAAAATAGTGAAGATACTCAAAATATGCTTCTTTGGCCTGGGAACGTCGATTTTGAAAATGTTATTAAAAATCGAGGTACATTTTTAATTATTGTTCAATCGAGATGAATCACTTTTAATGAGTGTTTTATAAGGAATTAAGCTGAATTCGGTCAAACATTTCTCCAGAAAAAAATGCATTCAAAAGTGTACCGAAAAAATCGCATGTTTTTCTTCTTCAAGATACAAAATCCGTGACAACGATTTCTAATTGAAAAATTTAATTTTAACAGTTTTTTGATTGAATATCGTTACGTTTGCTTGAAATAAAGCAAAAAGTATAAAAATAATGGTTTCAGTGAATATATTTGAAAATAGTGAAGAAATACTCAAAATATGCTTCTTTGGCCGAGTTACGTCGATTTTGAAAATGTTATTAAAAATCGAGGTACATTTTTATTTATTGTTCAATCGAGATGAAATCACTTTTAATGAATGTTTTATAGGGAATTAAGCTGAATTCGGTCAAAAATTTCTCCAGAAAAAAATGCATTCAAAAAAGTGCCGAGAAAATCGCATGTTTTCCTTCTTCAAGATACAAAATCCGTGACAACGATTTCTTATTTAAAATTTAATTTTAACAGTTTTTTGATTGAATATCGTTACATTTGCTTGAAATAAAGCAAAAAGTATAAAAATAATGGTTTCAGTGAATATATTTGAAAATAGTGAAGAAATACTCAAAATATGCTTCTTTGGACGTGAAACGTCGATTTTGAAAATGTTATTAAAAATCGAGGTACATTTTTAATTATTGTTCAATCGAGATGAAATCACTTTTAATGAGTGTTTTATAGGGAATTAAGCTGATTTCGGTCAAAAATTTGTTTAGAAAAAAATGCATTCAAAAGTGTACCGAAAAAATCGCAAGTTTTTTTTCTTCAAGATACAAAATCCGTGACAACGATTTCTAATTGAAAAATTTAATTTTAACAGTTTTTTGATTGAATATCGTTACATTTGCTTGAAATAAAGCAAAAAGTATAAAAATATTGGTTTCAGTGGTTATATTGGAAAATAGTGAACAAATACTCAAAATGTTTTTCTCAGGCCGAGTTACGTCGATTTTGTAAATGTTATTAAAAATCGAGGTACATTTTTATTTATTGTTCAATCGAGATGAAATCACTTTTAATGAATGTTTTATAGGGAATTAAGCTGAATTCGGTCAAAAATTTCTCCAGAAAAAAATGCATTCAAAAAAGTGCCGAAAAAATCGCATGTTTTTCTTCTTCAAGATACAAAATCCGTGACAACGATTTCTTATTTAAAATTTAATTTTAACAGTTTTTTGATTGAATATCGTTACATTTGCTTGAAATAAAGCAAAAAGTATAAAAATAATGGTTTCAGTGAATATATTTGAAAATAGTGAAGAAATACTCAAAATATGCTTCTTTGGCCGTGAAACGTCGATTTTGAAAATGTTATTAAAAATCGAGGTACATTTTTAATTATTGTTCAATCGAGATGAAATCACTTTTAATGAGTGTTTTATAAGGAATTAAGCTGAATTCGGTCAAACATTTCTCCAGAAAAAAATGCATTTAAAAGTGTACCCAAAAAAATCGCATGTTTTTCTTCTTCAAGATACAAAATCCGTGACGATTTCTTATTTAAAATTTAATTTTAACAGTTTTTTGATTGAATATCGTTACATTTGCTTGAAATAAAGCAAAAAGTATAAAAATAATGGTTTCAGTGAATATATTTGAAAATAGTGAAGAAATACTCAAAATATGCTTCTTTGGCCGTGAAACGTCGATTTCGAAAATGTTATTAAAAATTGAGGTACATTTTTAATTATTGTTCAATCGAGATGAAATCACTTTTAATGAGTGTTTTATAAGGAATTAAGCTGAATTCGGTCAAACATTTCTCCAGAAAAAAACGCATTCAAAAGTGTACCGAAAAAATCGCATGTTTTTCGTCTTCAAGATACAAAATCCGTGACAACGATTTCTAATTGAAAAATTTAATTTTAACAGTTTTTTGATTGAATATCGTTACATTTGCTTGAAATAAAGCAAAAAGTATAAAAATATTGGTTTCAGTGGTTATATTGGAAAATAGTGAACAAATACTCAAAATGTTTTTCTCAGGCCGAGTTACGTCGATTTTGTAAATGTTATTAAAAATCGAGGTACATTTTTATTTATTGTTCAATCGAGATGAAATCACTTTTAATGAATGTTTTATAGGGAATTAAGCTGAATTCGGTCAAAAATTTCTCCAGAAAAAAATGCATTCAAAAAAGTGCCGAAAAAATCGCATGTTTTTCTTCTTCAAGATACAAAATCCGTGACAACGATTTCTTATTTAAAATTTAATTTTAACAGTTTTTTGATTGAATATCGTTACATTTGCTTGAAATAAAGCAAAAAGTATAAAAATAATGGTTTCAGTGAATATATTTGAAAATAGTGAAGAAATACTCAAAATATGCTTCTTTGGCCGTGAAACGTCGATTTTGAAAATGTTATTAAAAATCGAGGTACATTTTTAATTATTGTTCAATCGAGATGAAATCACTTTTAATGAGTGTTTTATAAGGAATTAAGCTGAATTCGGTCAAACATTTCTCCAGAAAAAAATGCATTTAAAAGTGTACCCAAAAAAATCGCATGTTTTTCTTCTTCAAGATACAAAATCCGTGACGATTTCTTATTTAAAATTTAATTTTAACAGTTTTTTGATTGAATATCGTTACATTTGCTTGAAATAAAGCAAAAAGTATAAAAATAATGGTTTCAGTGAATATATTTGAAAATAGTGAAGAAATACTCAAAATATGCTTCTTTGGCCGAGTTACGTCGATTTTGAAAATGTTATTAAAAATCGAGGTACATTTTTATTTATTGTTCAATCGAGATGAAATCACTTTTAATGAATGTTTTATAGGGAATTAAGCTGAATTCGGTCAAAAATTTCTCCAGAAAAAATGCATTCAAAAAAGTGCCGAAAAAATCGCATGTTTTTCTTCTTCATGATACAAAATCCGTGACAACGATTTCTTATTTAAAATTTAATTTTAACAGTTTTTTGATTGAATATCGTTACATTTGCTTGAATTAAAGCAAAAAGTATAAAAATAATGGTTTCAGTGAATATATTTGAAAATAGTGAAGAAATACTCAAAATATGCTTCTTTGGCCGTGAAACGTCGATTTTGAAAATGTTATTAAAAATCGAGGTACATTTTTAATTATTGTTCAATCGAGATGAAATCACTTTTAATGAGTGTTTTATAGGGAATTAAGCTGATTTCGGTCAAAAATTTGTTTAGAAAAAAATGCATTCAAAAGTGTACCGAAAAAATCGCAAGTTTTTTTTCTTCAAGATACAAAATCCGTGACAACGATTTCTAATTGAAAAATTTAATTTTAACAGTTTTTTGATTGAATATCGTTACATTTGCTTGAAATAAAGCAAAAAGTATAAAAATATTGGTTTCAGTGGTTATATTGGAAAATAGTGAACAAATACTCAAAATGTTTTCCTCAGGCCGATTTACGTCGATTTTGTAAATGTTATTAAAAATCGAGGTACATTTTTATTTATTGTTCAATCGAGATGAAATCACTTTTAATGAATGTTTTATAGGGAATTAAGCTGAATTCGGTCAAAAATTTCTCCAGAAAAAAATGCATTCAAAAAAGTGGCGAAAAAATCGCATGTTTTTCTTCTTCAAGATACAAAATCCGTGACAACGATTTCTTATTTAAAATTTAATTTTAACAGTTTTTTGATTGAATATCGTTACATTTGCTTGAAATAAAGCAAAAAGTATAAAAATAATGGTTTCAGTGAATATATTTGAAAATAGTGAAGAAATACTCAAAATATGCTTCTTTGGCCGTGAAACGTCGATTTTGAAAATGTTATTAAAAATCGAGGTACATTTTTAATTATTGTTCAATCGAGATGAAATCACTTTTAATGAGTGTTTTATAAGGAATTAAGCTGAATTCGGTCAAACATTTCTCCAGAAAAAAATGCATTTAAAAGTGTACCGAAAAAATCGCATGTTTTTCTTCTTCAAGATACAAAATCCGTGACGATTTCTTATTTAAAATTTAATTTTAACAGTTTTTTGATTGAATATCGTTACATTTGCTTGAAATAAAGCAAAAAGTATAAAAATAATGGTTTCAGTGAATATATTTGAAAATAGTGAAGAAATACTCAAAATATGCTTCTTTGGCCGTGAAACGTCGATTTTGAAAATGTTATTAAAAATCGAGGTACATTTTTAATTATTGTTCAATCGAGATGAAATCACTTTTAATGAGTGTTTTATAAGGAATTAAGCTGAATTCGGTCAAACATTTCTCCAAAAAAAAATGCATTTAAAAGTGTACCGAAAAAATCGCATGTTTTTCTTCTTCAAGATACAAAATCCGTGACGATTTCTTATTTAAAATTTAATTTTAACAGTTTTTTGATTGAATATCGTTACATTTGCTTGAAATAAAGCAAAAAGTATAAAAATAATGGTTTCAGTGAATATATTTGAAAATAGTGAAGAAATACTCAAAATATGCTTCTTTGGCCGTGAAACGTCGATTTTGAAAATGTTATTAAAAATCGAGGTACATTTTTAATTATTGTTCAATCGAGATGAAATCACTTTTAATGAGTGTTTTATAAGGAATTAAGCTGAATTCGGTCAAACATTTCTCCAGAAAAAAACGCATTCAAAAGTGTACCGAAAAAATCGCATGTTTTTCGTCTTCAAGATACAAAATCCGTGACAACGATTTCTAATTGAAAAATTTAATTTTAACAGTTTTTTGATTGAATATCGTTACATTTGCTTGAAATAAAGCAAAAAGTATAAAAATATTGGTTTCAGTGGTTATATTTGAAAATAGTGAACAAATACTCAAAATGTTTTTCTCAGGCCGTCGATTTTGAAAATGTTATTAAAAATCGAGGTACATTTTTATTTATTGTTCAATCGAGATGAAATCACTTTTAATGAATGTTTTATAGGGAATTAAGCTGAATTCGGTCAAAAATTTCTCCAGAAAAAAATGCATTCAAAAAAGTGCCGAAAAAATCGCATGTTTTTCTTCTTCAAGATACAAAATCCGTGACAACGATTTCTAATTGAAAAATTTAATTTTAACAGTTTTTTGGTTGAATATCGTTACATTTGCTTGAATTAAAGCAAAAAGTATAAAAATAATGGTTTCAGTGAATATATTTGAAAATAGTGAAGAAATACTCAAAATATGCTTCTTTGGCCGTGAAACGTCGATTTTGAAAATGTTATTAAAAATCGAGGTACATTTTTAATTATTGTTCAATCGAGATGAAATCACTTTTAATGAGTGTTTTATAGGGAATTAAGCTGAATTCGGTCAAAAATTTGTTTAGAAAAAAATGCATTCAAAAAAGTGCTGAAAAAATCGCATGTTTTTCTTCTTCAAGATACAAAATCCGTGACAACGATTTCTAATTGAAAAATTTAATTTTAACAGTTTTTTGGTTGAATATCGTTACATTTGCTTGAATTAAAGCAAAAAGTATAAAAATAATGGTTTCAGTGAATATATTTGAAAATAGTGAAGAAATACTCAAAATATGCTTCTTTGGCCGTGAAACGTCGATTTTGAAAATGTTATTAAAAATCGAGGTACATTTTTCTTTATTGTTCAATCGAGATGAAATCACTTTTAATGAATGTTTTATAGGGAATTAAGCTGAATTCGGTCAAAAATTTCTCCAGAAAAAAATGCATTCAAAAAAGTGCCGAAAAAATCGCATGTTTTTCTTCTTCAAGATACAAAATCCGTGACGATTTCTTATTTAAAATTTAATTTTAACAGTTTTTTGATTGAATATCGTTACATTTGCTTGAAATAAAGCAAAAAGTATAAAAATAATGGTTTCAGTGAATATATTTGAAAATAGTGAAGAAATACTCAAAATATGCTTCTTTGGCCGTGAAACGTCGATTTTGAAAATGTTATTAAAAATCGAGGTACATTTTTAATTATTGTTCAATCGAGATGAAATCACTTTTAATGAGTGTTTTATAAGGAATTAAGCTGAATTCGGTCAAACATTTCTCCAAAAAAAAATGCATTTAAAAGTGTACCGAAAAAATCGCATGTTTTTCTTCTTCAAGATACAAAATCCGTGACGATTTCTTATTTAAAATTTAATTTTAACAGTTTTTTGATTGAATATCGTTACATTTGCTTGAAATAAAGCAAAAAGTATAAAAATAATGGTTTCAGTGAATATATTTGAAAATAGTGAAGAAATACTCAAAATATGCTTCTTTGGCCGTGAAACGTCGATTTTGAAAATGTTATTAAAAATCGAGGTACATTTTTAATTATTGTTCAATCGAGATGAAATCACTTTTAATGAGTGTTTTATAAGGAATTAAGCTGAATTCGGTCAAACATTTCTCCAGAAAAAAACGCATTCAAAAGTGTACCGAAAAAATCGCATGTTTTTCGTCTTCAAGATACAAAATCCGTGACAACGATTTCTAATTGAAAAATTTAATTTTAACAGTTTTTTGATTGAATATCGTTACATTTGCTTGAAATAAAGCAAAAAGTATAAAAATATTGGTTTCAGTGGTTATATTTGAAAATAGTGAACAAATACTCAAAATGTTTTTCTCAGGCCGTCGATTTTGAAAATGTTATTAAAAATCGAGGTACATTTTTATTTATTGTTCAATCGAGATGAAATCACTTTTAATGAATGTTTTATAGGGAATTAAGCTGAATTCGGTCAAAAATTTCTCCAGAAAAAAATGCATTCAAAAAAGTGCCGAAAAAATCGCATGTTTTTCTTCTTCAAGATACAAAATCCGTGACAACGATTTCTAATTGAAAAATTTAATTTTAACAGTTTTTTGGTTGAATATCGTTACATTTGCTTGAATTAAAGCAAAAAGTATAAAAATAATGGTTTCAGTGAATATATTTGAAAATAGTGAAGAAATACTCAAAATATGCTTCTTTGGCCGTGAAACGTCGATTTTGAAAATGTTATTAAAAATCGAGGTACATTTTTAATTATTGTTCAATCGAGATGAAATCACTTTTAATGAGTGTTTTATAGGGAATTAAGCTGAATTCGGTCAAAAATTTGTTTAGAAAAAAATGCATTCAAAAAAGTGCTGAAAAAATCGCATGTTTTTCTTCTTCAAGATACAAAATCCGTGACAACGATTTCTAATTGAAAAATTTAATTTTAACAGTTTTTTGGTTGAATATCGTTACATTTGCTTGAATTAAAGCAAAAAGTATAAAAATAATGGTTTCAGTGAATATATTTGAAAATAGTGAAGAAATACTCAAAATATGCTTCTTTGGCCGTGAAACGTCGATTTTGAAAATGTTATTAAAAATCGAGGTACATTTTTCTTTATTGTTCAATCGAGATGAAATCACTTTTAATGAATGTTTTATAGGGAATTAAGCTGAATTCGGTCAAAAATTTCTCCAGAAAAAAATGCATTCAAAAAAGTGCCGAAAAAATCGCATGTTTTTCTTCTTCAAGATACAAAATCCGTGACAACGATTTCTTATTTAAAATTAAATTTTAACAGTTTTTTGATTGAATATCGTTACATTTGCTTGAAATAAAGCAAAAAGTATAAAAATAATGGTTTCAGTGAATATATTTGAAAAAAGTGAAGAAATACTAAAAATATGCTTCTTTGGCCGTGAAACGTCGATTTTGAAAATGTTATTAAAAATCGAGGTACATTTTTAATTATTGTTCAATCGAGATGAAATCACTTTTAATGAATGTTTTATAGGGAATTAAGCTGAATTCGGTCAAACATTTCTCCAGAAAAAAATGCATTCAAAAAAGTGCTGAAAAAATCGCATGTTTTTCTTCTTCAAGATACAAAATCCGTGACAACGATTTCTTATTTAAAATTTAATTTTAACAGTTTTTTGATTGAATATCGTTACATTTGCATGAAATAAAGCAAAAAGTATAAAAATAATGGTTTCAGTGAATATATTTGAAAATAGTGAAGAAATACTCAAAATGTTTTTCTCAGGCCGAGTTACGTCGATTTTGAAAATGTTATTAAAAATCGAGGTACATTTTTCTTTATTGTTCAATCGAGATGAAATCACTTTTAATGAATGTTTTATAGGGAATTAAGCTGAATTCGGTCAAAAATTTCTCCAGAAAAAAATGCATTCAAAAAAGTGCCGAAAAAATCGCATGTTTTTCTTCTTCAAGATACAAAATCCGTGACAACGATTTCTTATTTAAAATTAAATTTTAACAGTTTTTTGATTGAATATCGTTACATTTGCTTGAAATAAAGCAAAAAGTATAAAAATAATGGTTTCAGTGAATATATTTGAAAATAGTGAAGAAATTCTAAAAATATGCTTCTTTGGCCGTGAAACGTCGATTTTGAAAATGTTATTAAAAATCGAGGTACATTTTTAATTATTGTTCAATCGAGATGAAATCACTTTTAATGAGTGTTTTATAAGGAATTAAGCTGAATTCGGTCAAACATTTCTCCAGAAAAAAACGCATTCAAAAGTGTACCGAAAAATTCGCATGTTTTTCTTCTTCAAGATACAAAATCCGTGACAACGATTTCTTATTTAAAATTTAATTTTAACAGTTTTTTGATTGAATATCGTTACATTTGCTTGAAATAAAGCAAAAAGTATAAAAATAATGGTTTCAGTGAATATATTTGAAAATAGTGAAGAAATACTCAAAATGTTTTTCTCAGGCCGAGTTACGTCGATTTTGAAAATGTTATTAAAAATCGAGGTACATTTTTCTTTATTGTTCAATCGAGATGAAATCACTTTTAATGAGTGTTTTATAAGGAATTAAGCTGAATTCGGTCAAACATTTCTCCAGAAAAAAACGCATTCAAAAGTGTACCGAAAAAATCGCATGTTTTTCGTCTTCAAGATACAAAATCCGTGACAACGATTTCTAATTGAAAAATTTAATTTTAACAGTTTTTTGATTGAATATCGTTACATTTGCTTGAAATAAAGCAAAAAGTATAAAAATATTGGTTTCAGTGGTTATATTTGAAAATAGTGAACAAATACTCAAAATGTTTTTCTCAGGCCGAGTTACGTCGATTTTGAAAATGTTATTAAAAATCGAGGTACATTTTTCTTTATTGTTCAATCGAGATGAAATCACTTTTAATGAATGTTTTATAGGGAATTAAGCTGAATTCGGTCAAAAATTTCTCCAGAAAAAAATGCATTCAAAAAAGTGCCGAAAAAATCGCATGTTTTTCTTCTTCAAGATACAAAATCCGTGACAACGATTTCTTATTTAAAATTAAATTTTAACAGTTTTTTGATTGAATATCGTTACATTTGCTTGAAATAAAGCAAAAAGTATAAAAATAATGGTTTCAGTGAATATATTTGAAAATAGTGAAGAAATACTAAAAATATGCTTCTTTGGCCGTGAAACGTCGATTTTGAAAATGTTATTAAAAATCGAGGTACATTTTTAATTATTGTTCAATCGAGATGAAATCACTTTTAATGAATGTTTTATAGGGAATTAAGCTGAATTCGGTCAAACATTTCTCCAGAAAAAAATGCATTCAAAAAAGTGCCGAAAAAATCGCATGTTTTTCTTCTTCAAGATACAAAATCCGTGACAACGATTTCTTATTTAAAATTTAATTTTAACAGTTTTTTGATTGAATATCGTTACATTTGCATGAAATAAAGCAAAAAGTATAAAAATAATGGTTTCAGTGAATATATTTGAAAATAGTGAAGAAATACTCAAAATGTTTTTCTCAGGCCGAGTTACGTCGATTTTGAAAATGTTATTAAAAATCGAGGTACATTTTTCTTTATTGTTCAATCGAGATGAAATCACTTTTAATGAATGTTTTATAGGGAATTAAGCTGAATTCGGTCAAAAATTTCTCCAGAAAAAAATGCATTCAAAAAAGTGCCGAAAAAATCGCATGTTTTTCTTCTTCAAGATACAAAATCCGTGACAACGATTTCTTATTTAAAATTAAATTTTAACAGTTTTTTGATTGAATATCGTTACATTTGCTTGAAATAAAGCAAAAAGTATAAAAATAATGGTTTCAGTGAATATATTTGAAAATAGTGAAGAAATTCTAAAAATATGCTTCTTTGGCCGTGAAACGTCGATTTTGAAAATGTTATTAAAAATCGAGGTACATTTTTAATTATTGTTCAATCGAGATGAAATCACTTTTAATGAGTGTTTTATAAGGAATTAAGCTGAATTCGGTCAAACATTTCTCCAGAAAAAAACGCATTCAAAAGTGTACCGAAAAATTCGCATGTTTTTCTTCTTCAAGATACAAAATCCGTGACAACGATTTCTTATTTAAAATTTAATTTTAACAGTTTTTTGATTGAATATCGTTACATTTGCTTGAAATAAAGCAAAATGTATAAAAATAATGGTTTCAGTGAATATATTTGAAAATAGTGAAGAAATACTCAAAATGTTTTTCTCAGGCCGAGTTACGTCGATTTTGAAAATGTTATTAAAAATCGAGGTACATTTTTCTTTATTGTTCAATCGAGATGAAATCACTTTTAATGAGTGTTTTATAAGGAATTAAGCTGAATTCGGTCAAACATTTCTCCAGAAAAAAACGCATTCAAAAGTGTACCGAAAAAATCGCATGTTTTTCGTCTTCAAGATACAAAATCCGTGACAACGATTTCTAATTGAAAAATTTAATTTTAACAGTTTTTTGATTGAATATCGTTACATTTGCTTGAAATAAAGCAAAAAGTATAAAAATATTGGTTTCAGTGGTTATATTTGAAAATAGTGAACAAATACTCAAAATGTTTTTCTCAGGCCGAGTTACGTCGATTTTGAAAATGTTATTAAAAATCGAGGTACATTTTTATTTATTGTTCAATCGAGATGAAATCACTTTTAATGAATGTTTTATAGGGAATTAAGCTGAATTCGGTCAAAAATTTCTCCAGAAAAAAATGCATTCAAAAAAGTGCCGAAAAAATTGCATGTTTTTCTTCTTCAAGATACAAAATCCGTGACAACGATTTCTAATTGAAAAATTTAATTTTAACAGTTTTTTGATTGAATATCGTTACATTTGCTTGAAATAAAGCAAAAAGTATAAAAATAATGGTTTCAGTGAATATATTTGAAAATAGTGAAGAAATACTCAAAATGTTTTTCTCAGGCCGAGTTACGTCGATTTTGAAAATGTTATTAAAAGTCGAGGTACATTTTTATTTATTGTTCAATCGAGATGAAATCACTTTTAATGAATGTTTTATAGGGAATTATGCTGAATTCGGTCAAAAATGTCTCCAGAAAAAAATGCATTCAAAAAAGTGCCGAAAAAATCGCATGTTTTTCTTCTTCAAGATAGAAAATCCGTGACAACGATTTCTAATTGAAAAATTTAATTTTAACAGTTTTTTGATTGAATATCGTTACATTTGCTTGAAATAAAGCAAAAAGTATAAAAATATTGGTTTCAGTGGTTATATTTGAAAATAGTGAACAAATACTCAAAATGTTTTTCTCAGGCCGAGTTACGTCGATTTTGAAAATGTTATTAAAAGTCGAGGTACATTTTTATTTATTGTTCAATCGAGATGAAATCACTTTTAATGAATGTTTTATAGGGAATTATGCTGAATTCGGTCAAAAATTTCTCCAGAAAAAAATGCATTCAAAAAAGTGCCGAAAAAATCGCATGTTTTTCTTCTTCAAGATACAAAATCCGTGACAACGATTTCTTATTTAAAATTTAATTTTAACAGTTTTTTGATTGAATATCGTTACATTTGCATGAAATAAAGCAAAAAGTATAAAAATAATGGTTTCAGTGAATATATTTGAAAATAGTGAAGAAATACTCAAAATGTTTTTCTCAGGCCGAGTTACGTCGATTTTGAAAATGTTATTAAAAATCGAGGTACATTTTTCTTTATTGTTCAATCGAGATGAAATCACTTTTAATGAATGTTTTATAGGGAATTAAGCTGAATTCGGTCAAAAATTTCTCCAGAAAAAAATGCATTCAAAAAAGTGCCGAAAAAATTGCATGTTTTTCTTCTTCAAGATACAAAATCCGTGACAACGATTTCTAATTGAAAAATTTAATTTTAACAGTTTTTTGATTGAATATCGTTACATTTGCTTGAAATAAAGCAAAAAGTATAAAAATAATGGTTTCAGTGAATATATTTGAAAATAGTGAAGAAATACTCAAAATGTTTTTCTCAGGCCGAGTTACGTCGATTTTGAAAATGTTATTAAAAATCGAGGTACATTTTTCTTTATTGTTCAATCGAGATGAAATCACTTTTAATGAGTGTTTTATAAGGAATTAAGCTGAATTCGGTCAAACATTTCTCCAGAAAAAAACGCATTCAAAAGTGTACCGAAAAAATCGCATGTTTTTCGTCTTCAAGATACAAAATCCGTGACAACGATTTCTAATTGAAAAATTTAATTTTAACAGTTTTTTGATTGAATATCGTTACATTTGCTTGAAATAAAGCAAAAAGTATAAAAATATTGGTTTCAGTGGTTATATTTGAAAATAGTGAACAAATACTCAAAATGTTTTTCTCAGGCCGAGTTACGTCGATTTTGAAAATGTTATTAAAAATCGAGGTACATTTTTATTTATTGTTCAATCGAGATGAAATCACTTTTAATGAATGTTTTATAGGGAATTAAGCTGAATTCGGTCAAAAATTTCTCCAGAAAAAAATGCATTCAAAAAAGTGCCGAAAAAATTGCATGTTTTTCTTCTTCAAGATACAAAATCCGTGACAACGATTTCTAATTGAAAAATTTAATTTTAACAGTTTTTTGATTGAATATCGTTACATTTGCTTGAAATAAAGCAAAAAGTATAAAAATAATGGTTTCAGTGAATATATTTGAAAATAGTGAAGAAATTCTAAAAATATGCTTCTTTGGCCGTGAAACGTCGATTTTGAAAATGTTATTAAAAATCGAGGTACATTTTTAATTATTGTTCAATCGAGATGAAATCACTTTTAATGAGTGTTTTATAAGGAATTAAGCTGAATTCGGTCAAACATTTCTCCAGAAAAAAACGCATTCAAAAGTGTACCGAAAAATTCGCATGTTTTTCTTCTTCAAGATACAAAATCCGTGACAACGATTTCTTATTTAAAATTTAATTTTAACAGTTTTTTGATTGAATATCGTTACATTTGCTTGAAATAAAGCAAAAAGTATAAAAATAATGGTTTCAGTGAATATATTTGAAAATAGTGAAGAAATACTCAAAATGTTTTTCTCAGGCCGAGTTACGTCGATTTTGAAAATGTTATTAAAAATCGAGGTACATTTTTCTTTATTGTTCAATCGAGATGAAATCACTTTTAATGAGTGTTTTATAAGGAATTAAGCTGAATTCGGTCAAACATTTCTCCAGAAAAAAACGCATTCAAAAGTGTACCGAAAAAATCGCATGTTTTTCTTCTTCAAGATACAAAATCCGTGACAACGATTTCTTATTTAAAATTTAATTTTAACAGTTTTTTGATTGAATATCGTTACATTTGCTTGAAATAAAGCAAAAAGTATAAAAATAATGGTTTCAGTGAATATATTTGAAAATAGTGAAGAAATACTCAAAATGTTTTTCTCAGGCCGAGTTACGTCGATTTTGAAAATGTTATTAAAAGTCGAGGTACATTTTTATTTATTGTTCAATCGAGATGAAATCACTTTTAATGAATGTTTTATAGGGAATTATGCTGAATTCGGTCAAAAATGTCTCCAGAAAAAAATGCATTCAAAAAAGTGCCGAAAAAATCGCATGTTTTTCTTCTTCAAGATAGAAAATCCGTGACAACGATTTCTAATTGAAAAATTTAATTTTAACAGTTTTTTGATTGAATATCGTTACATTTGCTTGAAATAAAGCAAAAAGTATAAAAATATTGGTTTCAGTGGTTATATTTGAAAATAGTGAACAAATACTCAAAATGTTTTTCTCAGGCCGAGTTACGTCGATTTTGAAAATGTTATTAAAAGTCGAGGTACATTTTTATTTATTGTTCAATCGAGATGAAATCACTTTTAATGAATGTTTTATAGGGAATTATGCTGAATTCGGTCAAAAATTTCTCCAGAAAAAAATGCATTCAAAAAAGTGCCGAAAAAATCGCATGTTTTTCTTCTTCAAGATACAAAATCCGTGACAACGATTTCTTATTTAAAATTTAATTTTAACAGTTTTTTGATTGAATATCGTTACATTTGCATGAAATAAAGCAAAAAGTATAAAAATAATGGTTTCAGTGAATATATTTGAAAATAGTGAAGAAATACTCAAAATGTTTTTCTCAGGCCGAGTTACGTCGATTTTGAAAATGTTATTAAAAATCGAGGTACATTTTTCTTTATTGTTCAATCGAGATGAAATCACTTTTAATGAATGTTTTATAGGGAATTAAGCTGAATTCGGTCAAAAATTTCTCCAGAAAAAAATGCATTCAAAAAAGTGCCGAAAAAATTGCATGTTTTTCTTCTTCAAGATACAAAATCCGTGACAACGATTTCTAATTGAAAAATTTAATTTTAACAGTTTTTTGATTGAATATCGTTACATTTGCTTGAAATAAAGCAAAAAGTATAAAAATAATGGTTTCAGTGAATATATTTGAAAATAGTGAAGAAATACTCAAAATGTTTTTCTCAGGCCGAGTTACGTCGATTTTGAAAATGTTATTAAAAATCGAGGTACATTTTTCTTTATTGTTCAATCGAGATGAAATCACTTTTAATGAGTGTTTTATAAGGAATTAAGCTGAATTCGGTCAAACATTTCTCCAGAAAAAAACGCATTCAAAAGTGTACCGAAAAAATCGCATGTTTTTCGTCTTCAAGATACAAAATCCGTGACAACGATTTCTAATTGAAAAATTTAATTTTAACAGTTTTTTGATTGAATATCGTTACATTTGCTTGAAATAAAGCAAAAAGTATAAAAATATTGGTTTCAGTGGTTATATTTGAAAATAGTGAACAAATACTCAAAATGTTTTTCTCAGGCCGAGTTACGTCGATTTTGAAAATGTTATTAAAAATCGAGGTACATTTTTATTTATTGTTCAATCGAGATGAAATCACTTTTAATGAATGTTTTATAGGGAATTAAGCTGAATTCGGTCAAAAATTTCTCCAGAAAAAAATGCATTCAAAAAAGTGCCGAAAAAATTGCATGTTTTTCTTCTTCAAGATACAAAATCCGTGACAACGATTTCTAATTGAAAAATTTAATTTTAACAGTTTTTTGATTGAATATCGTTACATTTGCTTGAAATAAAGCAAAAAGTATAAAAATAATGGTTTCAGTGAATATATTTGAAAATAGTGAAGAAATACTCAAAATGTTTTTCTCAGGCCGAGTTACGTCGATTTTGAAAATGTTATTAAAAGTCGAGGTACATTTTTATTTATTGTTCAATCGAGATGAAATCACTTTTAATGAATGTTTTATAGGGAATTATGCTGAATTCGGTCAAAAATGTCTCCAGAAAAAAATGCATTCAAAAAAGTGCCGAAAAAATCGCATGTTTTTCTTCTTCAAGATAGAAAATCCGTGACAACGATTTCTAATTGAAAAATTTAATTTTAACAGTTTTTTGATTGAATATCGTTACATTTGCTTGAAATAAAGCAAAAAGTATAAAAATATTGGTTTCAGTGGTTATATTTGAAAATAGTGAACAAATACTCAAAATGTTTTTCTCAGACCGAGTTACGTCGATTTTGAAAATGTTATTAAAAGTCGAGGTACATTTTTATTTATTGTTCAATCGAGATGAAATCACTTTTAATGAATGTTTTATAGGGAATTATGCTGAATTCGGTCAAAAATTTCTCCAGAAAAAAATGCATTCAAAAAAGTGCCGAAAAAATCGCATGTTTTTCTTCTTCAAGATACAAAATCCGTGACAACGATTTCTTATTTAAAATTTAATTTTAACAGTTTTTTGATTGAATATCGTTACATTTGCATGAAATAAAGCAAAAAGTATAAAAATAATGGTTTCAGTGAATATATTTGAAAATAGTGAAGAAATACTCAAAATGTTTTTCTCAGGCCGAGTTACGTCGATTTTGAAAATGTTATTAAAAATCGAGGTACATTTTTCTTTATTGTTCAATCGAGATGAAATCACTTTTAATGAATGTTTTATAGGGAATTAAGCTGAATTCGGTCAAAAATTTCTCCAGAAAAAAATGCATTCAAAAAAGTGCCGAAAAAATTGCATGTTTTTCTTCTTCAAGATACAAAATCCGTGACAACGATTTCTAATTGAAAAATTTAATTTTAACAGTTTTTTGATTGAATATCGTTACATTTGCTTGAAATAAAGCAAAAAGTATAAAAATAATGGTTTCAGTGAATATATTTGAAAATAGTGAAGAAATACTCAAAATGTTTTTCTCAGGCCGAGTTACGTCGATTTTGAAAATGTTATTAAAAATCGAGGTACATTTTTATTTATTGTTCAATCGAGATGAAATCACTTTTAATGAGTGTTTTATAAGGAATTAAGCTGAATTCGGTCAAACATTTCTCCAGAAAAAAACGCATTCAAAAGTGTACCGAAAAAATCGCATGTTTTTCGTCTTCAAGATACAAAATCCGTGACAACGATTTCTAATTGAAAAATTTAATTTTAACAGTTTTTTGATTGAATATCGTTACATTTGCTTGAAATAAAGCAAAAAGTATAAAAATATTGGTTTCAGTGGTTATATTTGAAAATAGTGAACAAATACTCAAAATGTTTTTCTCAGGCCGAGTTACGTCGATTTTGAAAATGTTATTAAAAATCGAGGTACATTTTTATTTATTGTTCAATCGAGATGAAATCACTTTTAATGAATGTTTTATAGGGAATTAAGCTGAATTCGGTCAAACATTTCTCCAGAAAAAAATGCATTCAAAAAAGTGCCGAAAAAATTGCATGTTTTTCTTCTTCAAGATACAAAATCCGTGACAACGATTTCTAATTGAAAAATTTAATTTTAACAGTTTTTTGATTGAATATCGTTACATTTGCTTGAAATAAAGCAAAAAGTATAAAAATAATGGTTTCAGTGAATATATTTGAAAATAGTGAAGAAATACTCAAAATGTTTTTCTCAGGCCGAGTTACGTCGATTTTGAAAATGTTATTAAAAGTCGAGGTACATTTTTATTTATTGTTCAATCGAGATGAAATCACTTTTAATGAATGTTTTATAGGGAATTAAGCTGAATTCGGTCAAAAATTTCTCGAGAAAAAAATGCATTCAAAAAAGTGCCGAAAAAATCGCATGTTTTTCTTCTTCAAGATACAAAATCCGTGACAACGATTTCTTATTTAAAATTAAATTTTAACAGTTTTTTGATTGAATATCGTTACATTTGCTTGAAATAAAGCAAAAAGTATAAAAATAATGGTTTCAGTGAATATATTTGAAAATAGTGAAGAAATACTAAAAATATGCTTCTTTGGCCGTGAAACGTCGATTTTGAAAATGTTATTAAAAATCGAGGTACATTTTTAATTATTGTTCAATCGAGATGAAATCACTTTTAATGAGTGTTTTATAAGGAATTAAGCTGAATTCGGTCAAACATTTCTCCAGAAAAAAACGCATTCAAAAGTGTACCGAAAAATTCGCATGTTTTTCTTCTTCAAGATACAAAATCCGTGACAACGATTTCTTATTTAAAATTTAATTTTAACAGTTTTTTGATTGAATATCGTTACATTTGCTTGAAATAAAGCAAAAAGTATAAAAATAATGGTTTCAGTGAATATATTTGAAAATAGTGAAGAAATACTCAAAATGTTTTTCTCAGGCCGAGTTACGTCGATTTTGAAAATGTTATTAAAAATCGAGGTACATTTTTCTTTATTGTTCAATCGAGATGAAATCACTTTTAATGAGTGTTTTATAAGGAATTAAGCTGAATTCGGTCAAACATTTCTCCAGAAAAAAACGCATTCAAAAGTGTACCGAAAAAATCGCATGTTTTTCGTCTTCAAGATACAAAATCCGTGACAACGATTTCTAATTGAAAAATTTAATTTTAACAGTTTTTTGATTGAATATCGTTACATTTGCTTGAAATAAAGCAAAAAGTATAAAAATATTGGTTTCAGTGGTTATATTTGAAAATAGTGAACAAATACTCAAAATGTTTTTCTCAGGCCGAGTTACGTCGATTTTGAAAATGTTATTAAAAATCGAGGTACATTTTTATTTATTGTTCAATCGAGATGAAATCACTTTTAATGAATGTTTTATAGGGAATTAAGCTGAATTCGGTCAAAAATTTCTCCAGAAAAAAATGCATTCAAAAAAGTGCCGAAAAAATTGCATGTTTTTCTTCTTCAAGATACAAAATCCGTGACAACGATTTCTAATTGAAAAATTTAATTTTAACAGTTTTTTGATTGAATATCGTTACATTTGCTTGAAATAAAGCAAAAAGTATAAAAATAATGGTTTCAGTGAATATATTTGAAAATAGTGAAGAAATACTCAAAATGTTTTTCTCAGGCCGAGTTACGTCGATTTTGAAAATGTTATTAAAAGTCGAGGTACATTTTTATTTATTGTTCAATCGAGATGAAATCACTTTTAATGAATGTTTTATAGGGAATTATGCTGAATTCGGTCAAAAATTTCTCCAGAAAAAAATGCATTCAAAAAAGTGCCGAAAAAATCGCATGTTTTTCTTCTTCAAGATACAAAATCCGTGACAACGATTTCTAATTGAAAAATTTAATTTTAACAGTTTTTTGATTGAATATCGTTACATTTGCTTGAAATAAAGCAAAAAGTATAAAAATATTGGTTTCAGTGGTTATATTTGAAAATAGTGAACAAATACTCAAAATGTTTTTCTCAGGCCGAGTTACGTCGATTTTGAAAATGTTATTAAAAGTCGAGGTACATTTTTATTTATTGTTCAATCGAGATGAAATCACTTTTAATGAATGTTTTATAGGGAATTATGCTGAATTCGGTCAAAAATTTCTCCAGAAAAAAATGCATTCAAAAAAGTGCCGAAAAAATCGCATGTTTTTCTTCTTCAAGATACAAAATCCGTGACAACGATTTCTTATTTAAAATTTAATTTTAACAGTTTTTTGATTGAATATCGTTACATTTGCATGAAATAAAGCAAAAAGTATAAAAATAATGGTTTCAGTGAATATATTTGAAAATAGTGAAGAAATACTCAAAATGTTTTTCTCAGGCCGAGTTACGTCGATTTTGAAAATGTTATTAAAAATCGAGGTACATTTTTCTTTATTGTTCAATCGAGATGAAATCACTTTTAATGAATGTTTTATAGGGAATTAAGCTGAATTCGGTCAAAAATTTCTCCAGAAAAAAATGCATTCAAAAAAGTGCCGAAAAAATCGCATGTTTTTCTTCTTCAAGATACAAAATCCGTGACAACGATTTCTTATTTAAAATTAAATTTTAACAGTTTTTTGATTGAATATCGTTACATTTGCTTGAAATAAAGCAAAAAGTATAAAAATAATGGTTTCAGTGAATATATTTGAAAATAGTGAAGAAATACTAAAAATATGCTTCTTTGGCCGTGAAACGTCGATTTTGAAAATGTTATTAAAAATCGAGGTACATTTTTAATTATTGTTCAATCGAGATGAAATCACTTTTAATGAGTGTTTTATAAGGAATTAAGCTGAATTCGGTCAAACATTTCTCCAGAAAAAAACGCATTCAAAAGTGTACCGAAAAATTCGCATGTTTTTCTTCTTCAAGATACAAAATCCGTGACAACGATTTCTTATTTAAAATTTAATTTTAACAGTTTTTTGATTGAATATCGTTACATTTGCTTGAAATAAAGCAAAAAGTATAAAAATAATGGTTTCAGTGAATATATTTGAAAATAGTGAAGAAATACTCAAAATGTTTTTCTCAGGCCGAGTTACGTCGATTTTGAAAATGTTATTAAAAATCGAGGTACATTTTTCTTTATTGTTCAATCGAGATGAAATCACTTTTAATGAGTGTTTTATAAGGAATTAAGCTGAATTCGGTCAAACATTTCTCCAGAAAAAAACGCATTCAAAAGTGTACCGAAAAAATCGCATGTTTTTCGTCTTCAAGATACAAAATCCGTGACAACGATTTCTAATTGAAAAATTTAATTTTAACAGTTTTTTGATTGAATATCGTTACATTTGCTTGAAATAAAGCAAAAAGTATAAAAATATTGGTTTCAGTGGTTATATTTGAAAATAGTGAACAAATACTCAAAATGTTTTTCTCAGGCCGAGTTACGTCGATTTTGAAAATGTTATTAAAAATCGAGGTACATTTTTATTTATTGTTCAATCGAGATGAAATCACTTTTAATGAATGTTTTATAGGGAATTAAGCTGAATTCGGTCAAAAATTTCTCCAGAAAAAAATGCATTCAAAAAAGTGCCGAAAAAATTGCATGTTTTTCTTCTTCAAGATACAAAATCCGTGACAACGATTTCTAATTGAAAAATTTAATTTTAACAGTTTTTTGATTGAATATCGTTACATTTGCTTGAAATAAAGCAAAAAGTATAAAAATAATGGTTTCAGTGAATATATTTGAAAATAGTGAAGAAATACTCAAAATGTTTTTCTCAGGCCGAGTTACGTCGATTTTGAAAATGTTATTAAAAGTCGAGGTACATTTTTATTTATTGTTCAATCGAGATGAAATCACTTTTAATGAATGTTTTATAGGGAATTATGCTGAATTCGGTCAAAAATTTCTCCAGAAAAAAATGCATTCAAAAAAGTGCCGAAAAAATCGCATGTTTTTCTTCTTCAAGATACAAAATCCGTGACAACGATTTCTAATTGAAAAATTTAATTTTAACAGTTTTTTGATTGAATATCGTTACATTTGCTTGAAATAAAGCAAAAAGTATAAAAATATTGGTTTCAGTGGTTATATTTGAAAATAGTGAACAAATACTCAAAATGTTTTTCTCAGGCCGAGTTACGTCGATTTTGAAAATGTTATTAAAAGTCGAGGTACATTTTTATTTATTGTTCAATCGAGATGAAATCACTTTTAATGAATGTTTTATAGGGAATTATGCTGAATTCGGTCAAAAATTTCTCCAGAAAAAAATGCATTCAAAAAAGTGCCGAAAAAATCGCATGTTTTTCTTCTTCAAGATACAAAATCCGTGACAACGATTTCTTATTTAAAATTTAATTTTAACAGTTTTTTGATTGAATATCGTTACATTTGCATGAAATAAAGCAAAAAGTATAAAAATAATGGTTTCAGTGAATATATTTGAAAATAGTGAAGAAATACTCAAAATGTTTTTCTCAGGCCGAGTTACGTCGATTTTGAAAATGTTATTAAAAATCGAGGTACATTTTTCTTTATTGTTCAATCGAGATGAAATCACTTTTAATGAATGTTTTATAGGGAATTAAGCTGAATTCGGTCAAAAATTTCTCCAGAAAAAAATGCATTCAAAAAAGTGCCGAAAAAATCGCATGTTTTTCTTCTTCAAGATACAAAATCCGTGACAACGATTTCTTATTTAAAATTAAATTTTAACAGTTTTTTGATTGAATATCGTTACATTTGCTTGAAATAAAGCAAAAAGTATAAAAATAATGGTTTCAGTGAATATATTTGAAAATAGTGAAGAAATACTAAAAATATGCTTCTTTGGCCGTGAAACGTCGATTTTGAAAATGTTATTAAAAATCGAGGTACATTTTTAATTATTGTTCAATCGAGATGAAATCACTTTTAATGAGTGTTTTATAAGGAATTAAGCTGAATTCGGTCAAACATTTCTCCAGAAAAAAACGCATTCAAAAGTGTACCGAAAAATTCGCATGTTTTTCTTCTTCAAGATACAAAATCCGTGACAACGATTTCTTATTTAAAATTTAATTTTAACAGTTTTTTGATTGAATATCGTTACATTTGCTTGAAATAAAGCAAAAAGTATAAAAATAATGGTTTCAGTGAATATATTTGAAAATAGTGAAGAAATACTCAAAATGTTTTTCTCAGGCCGAGTTACGTCGATTTTGAAAATGTTATTAAAAATCGAGGTACATTTTTCTTTATTGTTCAATCGAGATGAAATCACTTTTAATGAGTGTTTTATAAGGAATTAAGCTGAATTCGGTCAAACATTTCTCCAGAAAAAAACGCATTCAAAAGTGTACCGAAAAAATCGCATGTTTTTCGTCTTCAAGATACAAAATCCGTGACAACGATTTCTAATTGAAAAATTTAATTTTAACAGTTTTTTGATTGAATATCGTTACATTTGCTTGAAATAAAGCAAAAAGTATAAAAATATTGGTTTCAGTGGTTATATTTGAAAATAGTGAACAAATACTCAAAATGTTTTTCTCAGGCCGAGTTACGTCGATTTTGAAAATGTTATTAAAAATCGAGGTACATTTTTATTTATTGTTCAATCGAGATGAAATCACTTTTAATGAATGTTTTATAGGGAATTAAGCTGAATTCGGTCAAAAATTTCTCCAGAAAAAAATGCATTCAAAAAAGTGCCGAAAAAATTGCATGTTTTTCTTCTTCAAGATACAAAATCCGTGACAACGATTTCTAATTGAAAAATTTAATTTTAACAGTTTTTTGATTGAATATCGTTACATTTGCTTGAAATAAAGCAAAAAGTATAAAAATAATGGTTTCAGTGAATATATTTGAAAATAGTGAAGAAATACTCAAAATGTTTTTCTCAGGCCGAGTTACGTCGATTTTGAAAATGTTATTAAAAGTCGAGGTACATTTTTATTTATTGTTCAATCGAGATGAAATCACTTTTAATGAATGTTTTATAGGGAATTATGCTGAATTCGGTCAAAAATTTCTCCAGAAAAAAATGCATTCAAAAAAGTGCCGAAAAAATCGCATGTTTTTCTTCTTCAAGATACAAAATCCGTGACAACGATTTCTAATTGAAAAATTTAATTTTAACAGTTTTTTGATTGAATATCGTTACATTTGCTTGAAATAAAGCAAAAAGTATAAAAATATTGGTTTCAGTGGTTATATTTGAAAATAGTGAACAAATACTCAAAATGTTTTTCTCAGGCCGAGTTACGTCGATTTTGAAAATGTTATTAAAAGTCGAGGTACATTTTTATTTATTGTTCAATCGAGATGAAATCACTTTTAATGAATGTTTTATAGGGAATTATGCTGAATTCGGTCAAAAATTTCTCCAGAAAAAAATGCATTCAAAAAAGTGCCGAAAAAATCGCATGTTTTTCTTCTTCAAGATACAAAATCCGTGACAACGATTTCTTATTTAAAATTTAATTTTAACAGTTTTTTGATTGAATATCGTTACATTTGCATGAAATAAAGCAAAAAGTATAAAAATAATGGTTTCAGTGAATATATTTGAAAATAGTGAAGAAATACTCAAAATGTTTTTCTCAGGCCGAGTTACGTCGATTTTGAAAATGTTATTAAAAATCGAGGTACATTTTTCTTTATTGTTCAATCGAGATGAAATCACTTTTAATGAATGTTTTATAGGGAATTAAGCTGAATTCGGTCAAAAATTTCTCCAGAAAAAAATGCATTCAAAAAAGTGCCGAAAAAATCGCATGTTTTTCTTCTTCAAGATACAAAATCCGTGACAACGATTTCTTATTTAAAATTAAATTTTAACAGTTTTTTGATTGAATATCGTTACATTTGCTTGAAATAAAGCAAAAAGTATAAAAATAATGGTTTCAGTGAATATATTTGAAAATAGTGAAGAAATACTAAAAATATGCTTCTTTGGCCGTGAAACGTCGATTTTGAAAATGTTATTAAAAATCGAGGTACATTTTTAATTATTGTTCAATCGAGATGAAATCACTTTTAATGAGTGTTTTATAAGGAATTAAGCTGAATTCGGTCAAACATTTCTCCAGAAAAAAACGCATTCAAAAGTGTACCGAAAAATTCGCATGTTTTTCTTCTTCAAGATACAAAATCCGTGACAACGATTTCTTATTTAAAATTTAATTTTAACAGTTTTTTGATTGAATATCGTTACATTTGCTTGAAATAAAGCAAAAAGTATAAAAATAATGGTTTCAGTGAATATATTTGAAAATAGTGAAGAAATACTCAAAAAGTTTTTCTCAGGCCGAGTTACGTCGATTTTGAAAATGTTATTAAAAATCGAGGTACATTTTTCTTTATTGTTCAATCGAGATGAAATCACTTTTAATGAGTGTTTTATAAGGAATTAAGCTGAATTCGGTCAAACATTTCTCCAGAAAAAAACGCATTCAAAAGTGTACCGAAAAAATCGCATGTTTTTCGTCTTCAAGATACAAAATCCGTGACAACGATTTCTAATTGAAAAATTTAATTTTAACAGTTTTTTGATTGAATATCGTTACATTTTCTTGAAATAAAGCAAAAAGTATAAAAATAATGGTTTCAGTGAATATATTTGAAAATAGTGAAGAAATACTCAAAATGTTTTTCTCAGGCCGAGTTACGTCGATTTTGAAAATGTTATTAAAAGTCGAGGTACATTTTTATTTATTGTTCAATCGAGATGAAATCACTTTTAATGAATGTTTTATAGGGAATTATGCTGAATTCGGTCAAAAATTTCTCCAGAAAAAAATGCATTCAAAAAAGTGCCGAAAAAATCGCATGTTTTTCTTCTTCAAGATACAAAATCCGTGACAACGATTTCTAATTGAAAAATTTAATTTTAACAGTTTTTTGATTGAATATCGTTACATTTGCTTGAAATAAAGCAAAAAGTATAAAAATATTGGTTTCAGTGGTTATATTTGAAAATAGTGAACAAATACTCAAAATGTTTTTCTCAGGCCGAGTTACGTCGATTTTGAAAATGTTATTAAAAGTCGAGGTACATTTTTATTTATTGTTCAATCGAGATGAAATCACTTTTAATGAATGTTTTATAGGGAATTATGCTGAATTCGGTCAAAAATTTCTCCAGAAAAAAATGCATTCAAAAAAGTGCCGAAAAAATCGCATGTTTTTCTTCTTCAAGATACAAAATCCGTGACAACGATTTCTTATTTAAAATTTAATTTTAACAGTTTTTTGATTGAATATCGTTACATTTGCATGAAATAAAGCAAAAAGTATAAAAATAATGGTTTCAGTGAATATATTTGAAAATAGTGAAGAAATACTCAAAATGTTTTTCTCAGGCCGAGTTACGTCGATTTTGAAAATGTTATTAAAAATCGAGGTACATATTTCTTTATTGTTCAATCGAGATGAAATCACTTTTAATGAATGTTTTATAGGGAATTAAGCTGAATTCGGTCAAAAATTTCTCCAGAAAAAAATGCATTCAAAAAAGTGCCGAAAAAATCGCATGTTTTTCTTCTTCAAGATACAAAATCCGTGACAACGATTTCTTATTTAAAATTAAATTTTAACAGTTTTTTGATTGAATATCGTTACATTTGCTTGAAATAAAGCAAAAAGTATAAAAATAATGGTTTCAGTGAATATATTTGAAAATAGTGAAGAAATACTAAAAATATGCTTCTTTGGCCGTGAAACGTCGATTTTGAAAATGTTATTAAAAATCGAGGTACATTTTTAATTATTGTTCAATCGAGATGAAATCACTTTTAATGAGTGTTTTATAAGGAATTAAGCTGAATTCGGTCAAACATTTCTCCAGAAAAAAACGCATTCAAAAGTGTACCGAAAAATTCGCATGTTTTTCTTCTTCAAGATACAAAATCCGTGACAACGATTTCTTATTTAAAATTTAATTTTAACAGTTTTTTGATTGAATATCGTTACATTTGCTTGAAATAAAGCAAAAAGTATAAAAATAATGGTTTCAGTGAATATATTTGAAAATAGTGAAGAAATACTCAAAATGTTTTTCTCAGGCCGAGTTACGTCGATTTTGAAAATGTTATTAAAAGTCGAGGTACATTTTTATTTATTGTTCAATCGAGATGAAATCACTTTTAATGAATGTTTTATAGGGAATTATGCTGAATTCGGTCAAAAATTTCTCCAGAAAAAAATGCATTCAAAAAAGTGCCGAAAAAATCGCATGTTTTTCTTCTTCAAGATACAAAATCCGTGACAACGATTTCTAATTGAAAAATTTAATTTTAACAGTTTTTTGATTGAATATCGTTACATTTGCTTGAAATAAAGCAAAAAGTATAAAAATATTGGTTTCAGTGGTTATATTTGAAAATAGTGAACAAATACTCAAAATGTTTTTCTCAGGCCGAGTTACGTCGATTTTGAAAATGTTATTAAAAGTCGAGGTACATTTTTATTTATTGTTCAATCGAGATGAAATCACTTTTAATGAATGTTTTATAGGGAATTATGCTGAATTCGGTCAAAAATTTCTCCAGAAAAAAATGCATTCAAAAAAGTGCCGAAAAAATCGCATGTTTTTCTTCTTCAAGATACAAAATCCGTGACAACGATTTCTTATTTAAAATTTAATTTTAACAGTTTTTTGATTGAATATCGTTACATTTGCATGAAATAAAGCAAAAAGTATAAAAATAATGGTTTCAGTGAATATATTTGAAAATAGTGAAGAAATACTCAAAATGTTTTTCTCAGGCCGAGTTACGTCGATTTTGAAAATGTTATTAAAAATCGAGGTACATATTTCTTTATTGTTCAATCGAGATGAAATCACTTTTAATGAATGTTTTATAGGGAATTAAGCTGAATTCGGTCAAAAATTTCTCCAGAAAAAAATGCATTCAAAAAAGTGCCGAAAAAATCGCATGTTTTTCTTCTTCAAGATACAAAATCCGTGACAACGATTTCTTATTTAAAATTAAATTTTAACAGTTTTTTGATTGAATATCGTTACATTTGCTTGAAATAAAGCAAAAAGTATAAAAATAATGGTTTCAGTGAATATATTTGAAAATAGTGAAGAAATACTAAAAATATGCTTCTTTGGCCGTGAAACGTCGATTTTGAAAATGTTATTAAAAATCGAGGTACATTTTTAATTATTGTTCAATCGAGATGAAATCACTTTTAATGAGTGTTTTATAAGGAATTAAGCTGAATTCGGTCAAACATTTCTCCAGAAAAAAACGCATTCAAAAGTGTACCGAAAAATTCGCATGTTTTTCTTCTTCAAGATACAAAATCCGTGACAACGATTTCTTATTTAAAATTTAATTTTAACAGTTTTTTGATTGAATATCGTTACATTTGCTTGAAATAAAGCAAAAAGTATAAAAATAATGGTTTCAGTGAATATATTTGAAAATAGTGAAGAAATACTCAAAATGTTTTTCTCAGGCCGAGTTACGTCGATTTTGAAAATGTTATTAAAAATCGAGGTACATTTTTCTTTATTGTTCAATCGAGATGAAATCACTTTTAATGAGTGTTTTATAAGGAATTAAGCTGAATTCGGTCAAACATTTCTCCAGAAAAAAACGCATTCAAAAGTGTACCGAAAAAATCGCATGTTTTTCGTCTTCAAGATACAAAATCCGTGACAACGATTTCTAATTGAAAAATTTAATTTTAACAGTTTTTTGATTGAATATCGTTACATTTGCTTGAAATAAAGCAAAAAGTATAAAAATATTGGTTTCAGTGGTTATATTTGAAAATAGTGAACAAATACTCAAAATGTTTTTCTCAGGCCGAGTTACGTCGATTTTGAAAATGTTATTAAAAATCGAGGTACATTTTTATTTATTGTTCAATCGAGATGAAATCACTTTTAATGAATGTTTTATAGGGAATTAAGCTGAATTCGGTCAAAAATTTCTCCAGAAAAAAATGCATTCAAAAAAGTGCCGAAAAAATTGCATGTTTTTCTTCTTCAAGATACAAAATCCGTGACAACGATTTCTAATTGAAAAATTTAATTTTAACAGTTTTTTGATTGAATATCGTTACATTTGCTTGAAATAAAGCAAAAAGTATAAAAATAATGGTTTCAGTGAATATATTTGAAAATAGTGAAGAAATACTCAAAATGTTTTTCTCAGGCCGAGTTACGTCGATTTTGAAAATGTTATTAAAAGTCGAGGTACATTTTTATTTATTGTTCAATCGAGATGAAATCACTTTTAATGAATGTTTTATAGGGAATTATGCTGAATTCGGTCAAAAATTTCTCCAGAAAAAAATGCATTCAAAAAAGTGCCGAAAAAATCGCATGTTTTTCTTCTTCAAGATACAAAATCCGTGACAACGATTTCTAATTGAAAAATTTAATTTTAACAGTTTTTTGATTGAATATCGTTACATTTGCTTGAAATAAAGCAAAAAGTATAAAAATATTGGTTTCAGTGGTTATATTTGAAAATAGTGAACAAATACTCAAAATGTTTTTCTCAGGCCGAGTTACGTCGATTTTGAAAATGTTATTAAAAGTCGAGGTACATTTTTATTTATTGTTCAATCGAGATGAAATCACTTTTAATGAATGTTTTATAGGGAATTATGCTGAATTCGGTCAAAAATTTCTCCAGAAAAAAATGCATTCAAAAAAGTGCCGAAAAAATCGCATGTTTTTCTTCTTCAAGATACAAAATCCGTGACAACGATTTCTTATTTAAAATTTAATTTTAACAGTTTTTTGATTGAATATCGTTACATTTGCATGAAATAAAGCAAAAAGTATAAAAATAATGGTTTCAGTGAATATATTTGAAAATAGTGAAGAAATACTCAAAATGTTTTTCTCAGGCCGAGTTACGTCGATTTTGAAAATGTTATTAAAAATCGAGGTACATTTTTCTTTATTGTTCAATCGAGATGAAATCACTTTTAATGAATGTTTTATAGGGAATTAAGCTGAATTCGGTCAAAAATTTCTCCAGAAAAAAATGCATTCAAAAAAGTGCCGAAAAAATCGCATGTTTTTCTTCTTCAAGATACAAAATCCGTGACAACGATTTCTTATTTAAAATTAAATTTTAACAGTTTTTTGATTGAATATCGTTACATTTGCTTGAAATAAAGCAAAAAGTATAAAAATAATGGTTTCAGTGAATATATTTGAAAATAGTGAAGAAATACTAAAAATATGCTTCTTTGGCCGTGAAACGTCGATTTTGAAAATGTTATTAAAAATCGAGGTACATTTTTAATTATTGTTCAATCGAGATGAAATCACTTTTAATGAGTGTTTTATAAGGAATTAAGCTGAATTCGGTCAAACATTTCTCCAGAAAAAAACGCATTCAAAAGTGTACCGAAAAAATCGCATGTTTTTCGTCTTCAAGATCCGTGACAACGATTTCTAATTGAAAAATTTAATTTTAACAGTTTTTTGATTGAATATCGTTACATTTGCTTGAAATAAAGCAAAAAGTATAAAAATATTGGTTTCAGTGGTTATATTTGAAAATAGTGAACAAATACTCAAAATGTTTTTCTCAGGCCGAGTTACGTCGATTTTGAAAATGTTATTAAAAATCGAGGTACATTTTTATTTATTGTTCAATCGAGATGAAATCACTTTTAATGAATGTTTTATAGGGAATTAAGCTGAATTCGGTCAAAAATTTCTCCAGAAAAAAATGCATTCAAAAAAGTGCCGAAAAAATCGCATGTTTTTCTTCTTCAAGATACAAAATCCGTGACAACGATTTCTAATTGAAAAATTTAATTTAAACAGTTTTTTGATTGAATATCGTTACATTTGCTTGAAATAAAGCAAAAAGTATAAAAAAAATGGTTTCAGTGAATATATTTGAAAATAGTGAAGAAATACTCAAAATGTTTTTCTCAGGCCGAGTTACGTCGATTTTGAAAATGTTATTAAAAGTCGAGGTACATTTTTATTTATTGTTCAATCGAGATGAAATCACTTTTAATGAATGTTTTATAGGGAATTATGCTGAATTCGGTCAAAAATTTCTCCAGAAAAAAATGCATTCAAAAAAGTGCCGAAAAAATCGCATGTTTTTCTTCTTCAAGATACAAAATCCGTGACAACGATTTCTTATTTAAAATTTAATTTTAACAGTTTTTTGATTGAATATCGTTACATTTGCTTGAAATAAAGCAAAAAGTATAAAAATATTGGTTTCAGTGGTTATATTTGAAAATAGTGAACAAATACTCAAAATGTTTTTCTCAGGCCGAGTTACGTCGATTTTGAAAATGTTATTAAAAGTCGAGGTACATTTTTATTTATTGTTCAATCGAGATGAAATCACTTTTAATGAATGTTTTATAGGGAATTATGCTGAATTCGGTCAAAAATTTCTCCAGAAAAAAATGCATTCAAAAAAGTGCCGAAAAAATCGCATGTTTTTCTTCTTCAAGATACAAAATCCGTGACAACGATTTCTTATTTAAAATTTAATTTTAACAGTTTTTTGATTGAATATCGTTACATTTGCATGAAATAAAGCAAAAAGTATAAAAATAATGGTTTCAGTGAATATATTTGAAAATAGTGAAGAAATACTCAAAATGTTTTTCTCAGGCCGAGTTACGTCGATTTTGAAAATGTTATTAAAAATCGAGGTACATTTTTCTTTATTGTTCAATCGAGATGAAATCACTTTTAATGAATGTTTTATAGGGAATTAAGCTGAATTCGGTCAAAAATTTCTCCAGAAAAAAATGCATTCAAAAAAGTGCCGAAAAAATCGCATGTTTTTCTTCTTCAAGATACAAAATCCGTGACAACGATTTCTTATTTAAAATTAAATTTTAACAGTTTTTTGATTGAATATCGTTACATTTGCTTGAAACAAAGCAAAAAGTATAAAAATAATGGTTTCAGTGAATATATTTGAAAATAGTGAAGAAATACTAAAAATATGCTTCTTTGGCCGTGAAACGTCGATTTTGAAAATGTTATTAAAAATCGAGGTACATTTTTAATTATTGTTCAATCGAGATGAAATCACTTTTAATGAGTGTTTTATAAGGAATTAAGCTGAATTCGGTCAAACATTTCTCCAGAAAAAAACGCATTCAAAAGTGTACCGAAAAATTCGCATGTTTTTCTTCTTCAAGATACAAAATCCGTGACAACGATTTCTTATTTAAAATTTAATTTTAACAGTTTTTTGATTGAATATCGTTACATTTGCTTGAAATAAAGCAAAAAGTATAAAAATAATGGTTTCAGTGAATATATTTGAAAATAGTGAAGAAATACTCAAAATGTTTTTCTCAGGCCGAGTTACGTCGATTTTGAAAATGTTATTAAAAATCGAGGTACATTTTTCTTTATTGTTCAATCGAGATGAAATCACTTTTAATGAGTGTTTTATAAGGAATTAAGCTGAATTCGGTCAAACATTTCTCCAGAAAAAAACGCATTCAAAAGTGTACCGAAAAAATCGCATGTTTTTCGTCTTCAAGATACAAAATCCGTGACAACGATTTCTAATTGAAAAATTTAATTTTAACAGTTTTTTGATTGAATATCGTTACATTTGCTTGAAATAAAGCAAAAATTATAAAAATATTGGTTTCAGTGGTTATATTTGAAAATAGTGAACAAATACTCAAAATGTTTTTCTCAGGCCGAGTTACGTCGATTTTGAAAATGTTATTAAAAATCGAGGTACATTTTTATTTATTGTTCAATCGAGATGAAATCACTTTTAATGAATGTTTTATAGGGAATTAAGCTGAATTCGGTCAAAAATTTCTCCAGAAAAAAATGCATTCAAAAAAGTGCCGAAAAAATTGCATGTTTTTCTTCTTCAAGATACAAAATCCGTGACAACGATTTCTAATTGAAAAATTTAATTTTAACAGTTTTTTGATTGAATATCGTTACATTTGCTTGAAATAAAGCAAAAAGTATAAAAATAATGGTTTCAGTGAATATATTTGAAAATAGTGAAGAAATACTCAAAATGTTTTTCTCAGGCCGAGTTACGTCGATTTTGAAAATGTTATTAAAAGTCGAGGTACATTTTTATTTATTGTTCAATCGAGATGAAATCAATTTTAATGAATGTTTTATAGGGAATTATGCTGAATTCGGTCAAAAATTTCTCCAGAAAAAAATGCATTCAAAAAAGTGCCGAAAAAATCGCATGTTTTTCTTCTTCAAGATACAAAATCCGTGACAACGATTTCTAATTGAAAAATTTAATTTTAACAGTTTTTTGATTGAATATCGTTACATTTGCTTGAAATAAAGCAAAAAGTATAAAAATATTGGTTTCAGTGGTTATATTTGAAAATAGTGAACAAATACTCAAAATGTTTTTCTCAGGCCGAGTTACGTCGATTTTGAAAATGTTATTAAAAGTCGAGGTACATTTTTATTTATTGTTCAATCGAGATGAAATCACTTTTAATGAATGTTTTATAGGGAATTATGCTGAATTCGGTCAAAAATTTCTCCAGAAAAAAATGCATTCAAAAAAGTGCCGAAAAAATCGCATGTTTTTCTTCTTCAAGATACAAAATCCGTGACAACGATTTCTTATTTAAAATTTAATTTTAACAGTTTTTTGATTGCATATCGTTATATTTGCATGAAATAAAGCAAAAAGTATAAAAATAATGGTTTCAGTGAATATATTTGAAAATAGTGAAGAAATACTCAAAATGTTTTTCTCAGGCCGAGTTACGTCGATTTTGAAAATGTTATTAAAAATCGAGGTACATTTTTCTTTATTGTTCAATCGAGATGAAATCACTTTTAATGAATGTTTTATAGGGAATTAAGCTGAATTCGGTCAAAAATTTCTCCAGAAAAAAATGCATTCAAAAAAGTGCCGAAAAAATCGCATGTTTTTCTTCTTCAAGATACAAAATCCGTGACAACGATTTCTTATTTAAAATTAAATTTTAACAGTTTTTTGATTGAATATCGTTACATTTGCTTGAAATAAAGCAAAAAGTATAAAAATAATGGTTTCAGTGAATATATTTGAAAATAGTGAAGAAATACTAAAAATATGCTTCTTTGGCCGTGAAACGTCGATTTTGAAAATGTTATTAAAAATCGAGGTACATTTTTAATTATTGTTCAATCGAGATGAAATCACTTTTAATGAGTGTTTTATAAGGAATTAAGCTGAATTCGGTCAAACATTTCTCCAGAAAAAAACACATTCAAAAGTGTACCGAAAAATTCGCATGTTTTTCTTCTTCAAGATACAAAATCCGTGACAACGATTTCTTATTTAAAATTTAATTTTAACAGTTTTTTGATTGAATATCGTTACATTTGCTTGAAATAAAGCAAAAAGTATAAAAATAATGGTTTCAGTGAATATATTTGAAAATAGTGAAGAAATACTCAAAATGTTTTTCTCAGGCCGAGTTACGTCGATTTTGAAAATGTTATTAAAAATCGAGGTACATTTTTCTTTATTGTTCAATCGAGATGAAATCACTTTTAATGAGTGTTTTATAAGGAATTAAGCTGAATTCGGTCAAACATTTCTCCAGAAAAAAACGCATTCAAAAGTGTACCGAAAAAATCGCATGTTTTTCGTCTTCAAGATACAAAATCCGTGACAACGATTTCTAATTGAAAAATTTAATTTTAACAGTTTTTTGATTGAATATCGTTACATTTGCTTGAAATAAAGCAAAAAGTATAAAAATATTGGTTTCAGTGGTTATATTTGAAAATAGTGAACAAATACTCAAAATGTTTTTCTCAGGCCGAGTTACGTCGATTTTGAAAATGTTATTAAAAATCGAGGTACATTTTTATTTATTGTTCAATCGAGATGAAATCACTTTTAATGAATGTTTTATAGGGAATTAAGCTGAATTCGGTCAAAAATTTCTCCAGAAAAAAATGCATTCAAAAAAGTGCCGAAAAAATTGCATGTTTTTCTTCTTCAAGATACAAAATCCGTGACAACGATTTCTAATTGAAAAATTTAATTTTAACAGTTTTTTGATTGAATATCGTTACATTTGCTTGAAATAAAGCAAAAAGTATAAAAATTATGGTTTCAGTGAATATATTTGAAAATAGTGAAGAAATACTCAAAATGTTTTTCTCAGGCCGAGTTACGTCGATTTTGAAAATGTTATTAAAAGTCGAGGTACATTTTTATTTATTGTTCAATCGAGATGAAATCACTTTTAATGAATGTTTTATAGGGAATTATGCTGAATTCGGTCAAAAATTTCTCCAGAAAAAAATGCATTCAAAAAAGTGCCGAAAAAATCGCATGTTTTTCTTCTTCAAGATACAAAATCCGTGACAACGATTTCTAATTGAAAAATTTAATTTTAACAGTTTTTTGATTGAATATCGTTACATTTGCTTGAAATAAAGCAAAAAGTATAAAAATATTGGTTTCAGTGGTTATATTTGAAAATAGTGAACAAATACTCAAAATGTTTTTCTCAGGCCGAGTTACGTCGATTTTGAAAATGTTATTAAAAGTCGAGGTACATTTTTATTTATTGTTCAATCGAGATGAAATCACTTTTAATGAATGTTTTATAGGGAATTATGCTGAATTCGGTCAAAAATTTCTCCAGAAAAAAATGCATTCAAAAAAGTGCCGAAAAAATCGCATGTTTTTCTTCTTCAAGATACAAAATCCGTGACAACGATTTCTTATTTAAAATTTAATTTTAACAGTTTTTTGATTGAATATCGTTACATTTGCATGAAATAAAGCAAAAAGTATAAAAATAATGGTTTCAGTGAATATATTTGAAAATAGTGAAGAAATACTCAAAATGTTTTTCTCAGGCCGAGTTACGTCGATTTTGAAAATGTTATTAAAAATCGAGGTACATTTTTCTTTATTGTTCAATCGAGATGAAATCACTTTTAATGAATGTTTTATAGGGAATTAAGCTGAATTCGGTCAAAAATTTCTCCAGAAAAAAATGCATTCAAAAAAGTGCCGAAAAAATCGCATGTTTTTCTTCTTCAAGATACAAAATCCGTGACAACGATTTCTTATTTAAAATTAAATTTTAACAGTTTTTTGATTGAATATCGTTACATTTGCTTGAAATAAAGCAAAAAGTATAAAAATAATGGTTTCAGTGAATATATTTGAAAATAGTGAAGAAATACTAAAAATATGCTTCTTTGGCCGTGAAACGTCGATTTTGAAAATGTTATTAAAAATCGAGGTACATTTTTAATTATTGTTCAATCGAGATGAAATCACTTTTAATGAGTGTTTTATAAGGAATTAAGCTGAATTCGGTCAAACATTTCTCCAGAAAAAAACGCATTCAAAAGTGTACCGAAAAATTCGCATGTTTTTCTTCTTCAAGATACAAAATCCGTGACAACGATTTCTTATTTAAAATTTAATTTTAACAGTTTTTTGATTGAATATCGTTACATTTGCTTGAAATAAAGCAAAAAGTATAAAAATAATGGTTTCAGTGAATATATTTGAAAATAGTGAAGAAATACTCAAAATGTTTTTCTCAGGCCGAGTTACGTCGATTTTGAAAATGTTATTAAAAATCGAGGTACATTTTTCTTTATTGTTCAATCGAGATGAAATCACTTTTAATGAGTGTTTTATAAGGAATTAAGCTGAATTCGGTCAAACATTTCTCCAGAAAAAAACGCATTCAAAAGTGTACCGAAAAAATCGCATGTTTTTCGTCTTCAAGATACAAAATCCGTGACAACGATTTCTAATTGAAAAATTTAATTTTAACAGTTTTTTGATTGAATATCGTTACATTTGCTTGAAATAAAGCAAAAAGTATAAAAATATTGGTTTCAGTGGTTATATTTGAAAATAGTGAACAAATACTCAAAATGTTTTTCTCAGGCCGAGTTACGTCGATTTTGAAAATGTTATTAAAAGTCGAGGTACATTTTTATTTATTGTTCAATCGAGATGAAATCACTTTTAATGAATGTTTTATAGGGAATTATGCTGAATTCGGTCAAAAATTTCTCCAGAAAAAAATGCATTCAAAAAAGTGCCGAAAAAATCGCATGTTTTTCTTCTTCAAGATACAAAATCCGTGACAACGATTTCTAATTGAAAAATTTAATTTTAACAGTTTTTTGATTGAATATCGTTACATTTGCTTGAAATAAAGCAAAAAGTATAAAAATATTGGTTTCAGTGGTTATATTTGAAAATAGTGAACAAATACTCAAAATGTTTTTCTCAGGCCGAGTTACGTCGATTTTGAAAATGTTATTAAAAGTCGAGGTACATTTTTATTTATTGTTCAATCGAGATGAAATCACTTTTAATGAATGTTTTATAGGGAATTATGCTGAATTCGGTCAAAAATTTCTCCAGAAAAAAATGCATTCAAAAAAGTGCCGAAAAAATCGCATGTTTTTCTTCTTCAAGATACAAAATCCGTGACAACGATTTCTTATTTAAAATTTAATTTTAACAGTTTTTTGATTGAATATCGTTACATTTGCTTGAAATAAAGCAAAAAGTATAAAAATAATGGTTTCAGTGAATATATTTGAAAATAGTGAAGAAATACTCAAAATGTTTTTCTCAGGCCGAGTTACGTCGATTTTGAAAATGTTATTAAAAATCGAGGTACATTTTTCTTTATTGTTCAATCGAGATGAAATCACTTTTAATGAGTGTTTTATAAGGAATTAAGCTGAATTCGGTCAAACATTTCTCCAGAAAAAAACGCATTCAAAAGTGTACCGAAAAAATCGCATGTTTTTCGTCTTCAAGATACAAAATCCGTGACAACGATTTCTAATTGAAAAATTTAATTTTAACAGTTTTTTGATTGAATATCGTTACATTTGCTTGAAATAAAGCAAAAAGTATAAAAATATTGGTTTCAGTGGTTATATTTGAAAATAGTGAACAAATACTCAAAATGTTTTTCTCAGGCCGAGTTACGTCGATTTTGAAAATGTTATTAAAAGTCGAGGTACATTTTTATTTATTGTTCAATCGAGATGAAATCACTTTTAATGAATGTTTTATAGGGAATTATGCTGAATTCGGTCAAAAATTTCTCCAGAAAAAAATGCATTCAAAAAAGTGCCGAAAAAATCGCATGTTTTTCTTCTTCAAGATACAAAATCCGTGACAACGATTTCTAATTGAAAAATTTAATTTTAACAGTTTTTTGATTGAATATCGTTACATTTGCTTGAAATAAAGCAAAAAGTATAAAAATATTGGTTTCAGTGGTTATATTTGAAAATAGTGAACAAATACTCAAAATGTTTTTCTCAGGCCGAGTTACGTCGATTTTGAAAATGTTATTAAAAGTCGAGGTACATTTTTATTTATTGTTCAATCGAGATGAAATCACTTTTAATGAATGTTTTATAGGGAATTATGCTGAATTCGGTCAAAAATTTCTCCAGAAAAAAATGCATTCAAAAAAGTGCCGAAAAAATCGCATGTTTTTCTTCTTCAAGATACAAAATCCGTGACAACGATTTCTTATTTAAAATTAAATTTTAACAGTTTTTTGATTGAATATCGTTACATTTGCTTGAAATAAAGCAAAAAGTATAAAAATAATGGTTTCAGTGAATATATTTGAAAATAGTGAAGAAATACTAAAAATATGCTTCTTTGGCCGTGAAACGTCGATTTTGAAAATGTTATTAAAAATCGAGGTACATTTTTAATTATTGTTCAATCGAGATGAAATCACTTTTAATGAGTGTTTTATAAGGAATTAAGCTGAATTCGGTCAAACATTTCTCCAGAAAAAAACGCATTCAAAAGTGTACCGAAAAATTCGCATGTTTTTCTTCTTCAAGATACAAAATCCGTGACAACGATTTCTTATTTAAAATTTAATTTTAACAGTTTTTTGATTGAATATCGTTACATTTGCTTGAAATAAAGCAAAAAGTATAAAAATAATGGTTTCAGTGAATATATTTGAAAATAGTGAAGAAATACTCAAAATGTTTTTCTCAGGCCGAGTTACGTCGATTTTGAAAATGTTATTAAAAATCGAGGTACATTTTTCTTTATTGTTCAATCGAGATGAAATCACTTTTAATGAGTGTTTTATAAGGAATTAAGCTGAATTCGGTCAAACATTTCTCCAGAAAAAAACGCATTCAAAAGTGTACCGAAAAAATCGCATGTTTTTCGTCTTCAAGATACAAAATCCGTGACAACGATTTCTAATTGAAAAATTTAATTTTAACAGTTTTTTGATTGAATATCGTTACATTTGCTTGAAATAAAGCAAAAAGTATAAAAATATTGGTTTCAGTGGTTATATTTGAAAATAGTGAACAAATACTCAAAATGTTTTTCTCAGGCCGAGTTACGTCGATTTTGAAAATGTTATTAAAAGTCGAGGTACATTTTTATTTATTGTTCAATCGAGATGAAATCACTTTTAATGAATGTTTTATAGGGAATTATGCTGAATTCGGTCAAAAATTTCTCCAGAAAAAAATGCATTCAAAAAAGTGCCGAAAAAATCGCATGTTTTTCTTCTTCAAGATACAAAATCCGTGACAACGATTTCTAATTGAAAAATTTAATTTTAACAGTTTTTTGATTGAATATCGTTACATTTGCTTGAAATAAAGCAAAAAGTATAAAAATATTGGTTTCAGTGGTTATATTTGAAAATAATGAACAAATACTCAAAATGTTTTTCTCAGGCCGAGTTACGTCGATTTTGAAAATGTTATTAAAAGTCGAGGTACATTTTTATTTATTGTTCAATCGAGATGAAATCACTTTTAATGAATGTTTTATAGGGAATTATGCTGAATTCGGTCAAAAATTTCTCCAGAAAAAAATGCATTCAAAAAAGTGCCGAAAAAATCGCATGTTTTTCTTCTTCAAGATACAAAATCCGTGACAACGATTTCTTATTAAAAATTTAATTTTAACAGTTTTTTGATTGAATATCGTTACATTTGCATGAAATAAAGCAAAAAGTATAAAAATAATGGTTTCAGTGAATATATTTGAAAATAGTGAAGAAATACTCAAAATATGCTTCTTTGGCCGTGAAACGTCGATTTTGAAAATGTTATTAAAAATCGAGGTACATTTTTAATTATTGTTCAATCGAGATGAAATCACTTTTAATGAGTGTTTTATAAGGAATTAAGCTGAATTCGGTCAAACATTTCTCCAGAAAAAAACGCATTCAAAAGTGTACCGAAAAATTCGCATGTTTTTCTTCTTCAAGATACAAAATCCGTGACAACGATTTCTTATTTAAAATTTAATTTTAACAGTTTTTTGATTGAATATCGTTACATTTGCTTGAAATAAAGCAAAAAGTATAAAAATAATGGTTTCAGTGAATATATTTGAAAATAGTGAAGAAATACTCAAAATGTTTTTCTCAGGCCGAGTTACGTCGATTTTGAAAATGTTATTAAAAATCGAGGTACATTTTTCTTTATTGTTCAATCGAGATGAAATCACTTTTAATGAATGTTTTATAGGGAATTAAGCTGAATTCGGTCAAAAATTTCTCCAGAAAAAAATGCATTCAAAAAAGTGCCGAAAAAATCGCATGTTTTTCTTCTTCAAGATACAAAATCCGTGACAACGATTTCTTATTTAAAATTAAATTTTAACAGTTTTTTGATTGAATATCGTTACATTTGCTTGAAATAAAGCAAAAAGTATAAAAATAATGGTTTCAGTGAATATATTTGAAAATAGTGAAGAAATACTCAAAATATGCTTCTTTGGCCGTGAAACGTCGATTTTGAAAATGTTATTAAAAATCGAGGTACATTTTTAATTATTGTTCAATCGAGATGAAATCACTTTTAATGAATGTTTTATAGGGAATTATGCTGAATTCGGTCAAAAATTTCTCCAGAAAAAAATGCATTCAAAAAAGTGCCGAAAAAATTGCATGTTTTTCTTCTTCAAGATACAAAATCCGTGACAACGATTTCTTATTTAAAATTAAATTTTAACAGTTTTTTGATTGAATATCGTTACATTTGCTTGAAATAAAGCAAAAAGTATAAAAATAATGGTTTCAGTGAATATATTTGAAAATAGTGAAGAAATACTCAAAATATGCTTCTTTGGCCGTGAAACGTCGATTTTGAAAATGTTATTAAAAATCGAGGTACATTTTTAATTATTGTTCAATCGAGATGAAATCACTTTTAATGAATGTTTTATAGGGAATTATGCTGAATTCGGTCAAAAATTTCTCCAGAAAAAAATGCATTCAAAAAAGTGCCGAAAAAATCGCATGTTTTTCTTCTTCAAGATACAAAATCCGTGACAACGATTTCTAATTGAAAAATTTAATTTTAACAGTTTTTTGATTGAATATCGTTACATTTGCTTGAAATAAAGCAAAAAGTATAAAAATAATGGTTTCAGTGAATATATTTGAAAATAGTGAAGAAATACTAAAAATATGCTTCTTTGGCCGTGAAACGTCGATTTTGAAAATGTTATTAAAAATCGAGGTACATTTTTAATTATTGTTCAATCGAGATGAAATCACTTTTAATGAGTGTTTTATAAGGAATTAAGCTGAATTCGGTCAAACATTTCTCCAGAAAAAAACGCATTCAAAAGTGTACCGAAAAATTCGCATGTTTTTCTTCTTCAAGATACAAAATCCGTGACAACGATTTCTTATTTAAAATTTAATTTTAACAGTTTTTTGATTGAATATCGTTACATTTGCTTGAAATAAAGCAAAAAGTATAAAAATAATGGTTTCAGTGAATATATTTGAAAATAGTGAAGAAATACTCAAAATGTTTTTCTCAGGCCGAGTTACGTCGATTTTGAAAATGTTATTAAAAATCGAGGTACATTTTTCTTTATTGTTCAATCGAGATGAAATCACTTTTAATGAGTGTTTTATAAGGAATTAAGCTGAATTCGGTCAAACATTTCTCCAGAAAAAAACGCATTCAAAAGTGTACCGAAAAAATCGCATGTTTTTCGTCTTCAAGATACAAAATCCGTGACAACGATTTCTAATTGAAAAATTTAATTTTAACAGTTTTTTGATTGAATATCGTTACATTTGCTTGAAATAAAGCAAAAAGTATAAAAATATTGGTTTCAGTGGTTATATTTGAAAATAGTGAACAAATACTCAAAATGTTTTTCTCAGGCCGAGTTACGTCGATTTTGAAAATGTTATTAAAAATCGAGGTACATTTTTATTTATTGTTCAATCGAGATGAAATCACTTTTAATGAATGTTTTATAGGGAATTAAGCTGAATTCGGTCAAAAATTTCTCCAGAAAAAAATGCATTCAAAAAAGTGCCGAAAAAATTGCATGTTTTTCTTCTTCAAGATACAAAATCCGTGACAACGATTTCTAATTGAAAAATTTAATTTTAACAGTTTTTTGATTGAATATCGTTACATTTGCTTGAAATAAAGCAAAAAGTATAAAAATAATGGTTTCAGTGAATATATTTGAAAATAGTGAAGAAATACTCAAAATGTTTTTCTCAGGCCGAGTTACGTCGATTTTGAAAATGTTATTAAAAGTCGAGGTACATTTTTATTTATTGTTCAATCGAGATGAAATCACTTTTAATGAATGTTTTATAGGGAATTATGCTGAATTCGGTCAAAAATTTCTCCAGAAAAAAATGCATTCAAAAAAGTGCCGAAAAAATCGCATGTTTTTCTTCTTCAAGATACAAAATCCGTGACAACGATTTCTAATTGAAAAATTTAATTTTAACAGTTTTTTGATTGAATATCGTTACATTTGCTTGAAATAAAGCAAAAAGTATAAAAATAATGGTTTCAGTGAATATATTTGAAAATAGTGAAGAAATACTAAAAATATGCTTCTTTGGCCGTGAAACGTCGATTTTGAAAATGTTATTAAAAATCGAGGTACATTTTTAATTATTGTTCAATCGAGATGAAATCACTTTTAATGAGTGTTTTATAAGGAATTAAGCTGAATTCGGTCAAACATTTCTCCAGAAAAAAACGCATTCAAAAGTGTACCGAAAAATTCGCATGTTTTTCTTCTTCAAGATACAAAATCCGTGACAACGATTTCTTATTTAAAATTTAATTTTAACAGTTTTTTGATTGAATATCGTTACATTTGCTTGAAATAAAGCAAAAAGTATAAAAATAATGGTTTCAGTGAATATATTTGAAAATAGTGAAGAAATACTCAAAATGTTTTTCTCAGGCCGAGTTACGTCGATTTTGAAAATGTTATTAAAAATCGAGGTACATTTTTCTTTATTGTTCAATCGAGATGAAATCACTTTTAATGAGTGTTTTATAAGGAATTAAGCTGAATTCGGTCAAACATTTCTCCAGAAAAAAACGCATTCAAAAGTGTACCGAAAAAATCGCATGTTTTTCGTCTTCAAGATACAAAATCCGTGACAACGATTTCTAATTGAAAAATTTAATTTTAACAGTTTTTTGATTGAATATCGTTACATTTGCTTGAAATAAAGCAAAAAGTATAAAAATATTGGTTTCAGTGGTTATATTTGAAAATAGTGAACAAATACTCAAAATGTTTTTCTCAGGCCGAGTTACGTCGATTTTGAAAATGTTATTAAAAATCGAGGTACATTTTTATTTATTGTTCAATCGAGATGAAATCACTTTTAATGAATGTTTTATAGGGAATTAAGCTGAATTCGGTCAAAAATTTCTCCAGAAAAAAATGCATTCAAAAAAGTGCCGAAAAAATTGCATGTTTTTCTTCTTCAAGATACAAAATCCGGGAACAACGATTTCTAATTGAAAAATTTAATTTTAACAGTTTTTTGATTGAATATCGTTACATTTGCTTGAAATAAAGCAAAAAGTATAAAAATAATGGTTTCAGTGAATATATTTGAAAATAGTGAAGAAATACTCAAAATGTTTTTCTCAGGCCGAGTTACGTCGATTTTGAAAATGTTATTAAAAGTCGAGGTACATTTTTATTTATTGTTCAATCGAGATGAAATCACTTTTAATGAATGTTTTATAGGGAATTATGCTGAATTCGGTCAAAAATTTCTCCAGAAAAAAATGCATTCAAAAAAGTGCCGAAAAAATCGCATGTTTTTCTTCTTCAAGATACAAAATCCGTGACAACGATTTCTAATTGAAAAATTTAATTTTAACAGTTTTTTGATTGAATATCGTTACATTTGCTTGAAATAAAGCAAAAAGTATAAAAATAATGGTTTCAGTGAATATATTTGAAAATAGTGAAGAAATACTAAAAATATGCTTCTTTGGCCGTGAAACGTCGATTTTGAAAATGTTATTAAAAATCGAGGTACATTTTTAATTATTGTTCAATCGAGATGAAATCACTTTTAATGAGTGTTTTATAAGGAATTAAGCTGAATTCGGTCAAACATTTCTCCAGAAAAAAACGCATTCAAAAGTGTACCGAAAAATTCGCATGTTTTTCTTCTTCAAGATACAAAATCCGTGACAACGATTTCTTATTTAAAATTTAATTTTAACAGTTTTTTGATTGAATATCGTTACATTTGCTTGAAATAAAGCAAAAAGTATAAAAATAATGGTTTCAGTGAATATATTTGAAAATAGTGAAGAAATACTCAAAATGTTTTTCTCAGGCCGAGTTACGTCGATTTTGAAAATGTTATTAAAAATCGAGGTACATTTTTCTTTATTGTTCAATCGAGATGAAATCACTTTTAATGAGTGTTTTATAAGGAATTAAGCTGAATTCGGTCAAACATTTCTCCAGAAAAAAACGCATTCAAAAGTGTACCGAAAAAATCGCATGTTTTTCGTCTTCAAGATACAAAATCCGTGACAACGATTTCTAATTGAAAAATTTAATTTTAACAGTTTTTTGATTGAATATCGTTACATTTGCTTGAAATAAAGCAAAAAGTATAAAAATATTGGTTTCAGTGGTTATATTTGAAAATAGTGAACAAATACTCAAAATGTTTTTCTCAGGCCGAGTTACGTCGATTTTGAAAATGTTATTAAAAATCGAGGTACATTTTTATTTATTGTTCAATCGAGATGAAATCACTTTTAATGAATGTTTTATAGGGAATTAAGCTGAATTCGGTCAAAAATTTCTCCAGAAAAAAATGCATTCAAAAAAGTGCCGAAAAAATTGCATGTTTTTCTTCTTCAAGATACAAAATCCGTGACAACGATTTCTAATTGAAAAATTTAATTTTAACAGTTTTTTGATTGAATATCGTTACATTTGCTTGAAATAAAGCAAAAAGTATAAAAATAATGGTTTCAGTGAAAATATTTGAAAATAGTGAAGAAATACTCAAAATGTTTTTCTCAGGCCGAGTTACGTCGATTTTGAAAATGTTATTAAAAGTCGAGGTACATTTTTATTTATTGTTCAATCGAGATGAAATCACTTTTAATGAATGTTTTATAGGGAATTATGCTGAATTCGGTCAAAAATTTCTCCAGAAAAAAATGCATTCAAAAAAGTGCCGAAAAAATCGCATGTTTTTCTTCTTCAAGATACAAAATCCGTGACAACGATTTCTAATTGAAAAATTTAATTTTAACAGTTTTTTGATTGAATATCGTTACATTTGCTTGAAATAAAGCAAAAAGTATAAAAATATTGGTTTCAGTGGTTATATTTGAAAATAGTGAACAAATACTCAAAATGTTTTTCTCAGGCCGAGTTACGTCGATTTTGAAAATGTTATTAAAAGTCGAGGTACATTTTTATTTATTGTTCAATCGAGATGAAATCACTTTTAATGAATGTTTTATAGGGAATTATGCTGAATTCGGTCAAAAATTTCTCCAGAAAAAAATGCATTCAAAAAAGTGCCGAAAAAATCGCATGTTTTTCTTCTTCAAGACACAAAATCCGTGACAACGATTTCTTATTTAAAATTTAATTTTAACAGTTTTTTGATTGAATATCGTTACATTTGCATGAAATAAAGCAAAAAGTATAAAAATAATGGTTTCAGTGAATATATTTGAAAATAGTGAAGAAATACTCAAAATGTTTTTCTCAGGCCGAGTTACGTCGATTTTGAAAATGTTATTAAAAATCGAGGTACATTTTTCTTTATTGTTCAATCGAGATGAAATCACTTTTAATGAATGTTTTATAGGGAATTAAGCTGAATTCGGTCAAAAATTTCTCCAGAAAAAAATGCATTCAAAAAAGTGCCGAAAAAATCGCATGTTTTTCTTCTTCAAGATACAAAATCCGTGACAACGATTTCTTATTTAAAATTAAATTTTAACAGTTTTTTGATTGAATATCGTTACATTTGCTTGAAATAAAGCAAAAAGTATAAAAATAATGGTTTCAGTGAATATATTTGAAAATAGTGAAGAAATACTCAAAATATGCTTCTTTGGCCGTGAAACGTCGATTTTGAAAATGTTATTAAAAATCGAGGTACATTTTTAATTATTGTTCAATCGAGATGAAATCACTTTTAATGAATGTTTTATAGGGAATTATGCTGAATTCGGTCAAAAATTTCTCCAGAAAAAAATGCATTCAAAAAAGTGCCGAAAAAATCGCATGTTTTTCTTCTTCAAGATACAAAATCCGTGACAACGATTTCTAATTGAAAAATTTAATTTTAACAGTTTTTTGATTGAATATCGTTACATTTGCTTGAAATAAAGCAAAAAGTATAAAAATAATGGTTTCAGTGAATATATTTGAAAATAGTGAAGAAATACTAAAAATATGCTTCTTTGGCCGTGAAACGTCGATTTTGAAAATGTTATTAAAAATCGAGGTACATTTTTAATTATTGTTCAATCGAGATGAAATCACTTTTAATGAGTGTTTTATAAGGAATTAAGCTGAATTCGGTCAAACATTTCTCCAGAAAAAAACGCATTCAAAAGTGTACCGAAAAATTCGCATGTTTTTCTTCTTCAAGATACAAAATCCGTGACAACGATTTCTTATTTAAAATTTAATTTTAACAGTTTTTTGATTGAATATCGTTACATTTGCTTGAAATAAAGCAAAAAGTATAAAAATAATGGTTTCAGTGAATATATTTGAAAATAGTGAAGAAATACTCAAAATGTTTTTCTCAGGCCGAGTTACGTCGATTTTGAAAATGTTATTAAAAATCGAGGTACATTTTTCTTTATTGTTCAATCGAGATGAAATCACTTTTAATGAGTGTTTTATAAGGAATTAAGCTGAATTCGGTCAAACATTTCTCCAGAAAAAAACGCATTCAAAAGTGTACCGAAAAAATCGCATGTTTTTCGTCTTCAAGATACAAAATCCGTGACAACGATTTCTAATTGAAAAATTTAATTTTAACAGTTTTTTGATTGAATATCGTTACATTTGCTTGAAATAAAGCAAAAAGTATAAAAATATTGGTTTCAGTGGTTATATTTGAAAATAGTGAACAAATACTCAAAATGTTTTTCTCAGGCCGAGTTACGTCGATTTTGAAAATGTTATTAAAAATCGAGGTACATTTTTATTTATTGTTCAATCGAGATGAAATCACTTTTAATGAATGTTTTATAGGGAATTAAGCTGAATTCGGTCAAAAATTTCTCCAGAAAAAAATGCATTCAAAAAAGTGCCGAAAAAATTGCATGTTTTTCTTCTTCAAGATACAAAATCCGTGACAACGATTTCTAATTGAAAAATTTAATTTTAACAGTTTTTTGATTGAATATCGTTACATTTGCTTGAAATAAAGCAAAAAGTATAAAAATAATGGTTTCAGTGAATATATTTGAAAATAGTGAAGAAATACTCAAAATGTTTTTCTCAGGCCGAGTTACGTCGATTTTGAAAATGTTATTAAAAGTCGAGGTACATTTTTATTTATTGTTCAATCGAGATGAAATCACTTTTAATGAATGTTTTATAGGGAATTATGCTGAATTCGGTCAAAAATTTCTCCAGAAAAAAATGCATTCAAAAAAGTGCCGAAAAAATCGCATGTTTTTCTTCTTCAAGATACAAAATCCGTGACAACGATTTCTAATTGAAAAATTTAATTTTAACAGTTTTTTGATTGAATATCGTTACATTTGCTTGAAATAAAGCAAAAAGTATAAAAATAATGGTTTCAGTGAATATATTTGAAAATAGTGAAGAAATACTAAAAATATGCTTCTTTGGCCGTGAAACGTCGATTTTGAAAATGTTATTAAAAATCGAGGTACATTTTTAATTATTGTTCAATCGAGATGAAATCACTTTTAATGAGTGTTTTATAAGGAATTAAGCTGAATTCGGTCAAACATTTCTCCAGAAAAAAACGCATTCAAAAGTGTACCGAAAAATTCGCATGTTTTTCTTCTTCAAGATACAAAATCCGTGACAACGATTTCTTATTTAAAATTTAATTTTAACAGTTTTTTGATTGAATATCGTTACATTTGCTTGAAATAAAGCAAAAAGTATAAAAATAATGGTTTCAGTGAATATATTTGAAAATAGTGAAGAAATACTCAAAATGTTTTTCTCAGGCCGAGTTACGTCGATTTTGAAAATGTTATTAAAAATCGAGGTACATTTTTCTTTATTGTTCAATCGAGATGAAATCACTTTTAATGAGTGTTTTATAAGGAATTAAGCTGAATTCGGTCAAACATTTCTCCAGAAAAAAACGCATTCAAAAGTGTACCGAAAAAATCGCATGTTTTTCGTCTTCAAGATACAAAATCCGTGACAACGATTTCTAATTGAAAAATTTAATTTTAACAGTTTTTTGATTGAATATCGTTACATTTGCTTGAAATAAAGCAAAAAGTATAAAAATATTGGTTTCAGTGGTTATATTTGAAAATAGTGAACAAATACTCAAAATGTTTTTCTCAGGCCGAGTTACGTCGATTTTGAAAATGTTATTAAAAATCGAGGTACATTTTTATTTATTGTTCAATCGAGATGAAATCACTTTTAATGAATGTTTTATAGGGAATTAAGCTGAATTCGGTCAAAAATTTCTCCAGAAAAAAATGCATTCAAAAAAGTGCCGAAAAAATTGCATGTTTTTCTTCTTCAAGATACAAAATCCGTGACAACGATTTCTAATTGAAAAATTTAATTTTAACAGTTTTTTGATTGAATATCGTTACATTTGCTTGAAATAAAGCAAAAAGTATAAAAATAATGGTTTCAGTGAATATATTTGAAAATAGTGAAGAAATACTCAAAATGTTTTTCTCAGGCCGAGTTACGTCGATTTTGAAAATGTTATTAAAAGTCGAGGTACATTTTTATTTATTGTTCAATCGAGATGAAATCACTTTTAATGAATGTTTTATAGGGAATTATGCTGAATTCGGTCAAAAATTTCTCCAGAAAAAAATGCATTCAAAAAAGTGCCGAAAAAATCGCATGTTTTTCTTCTTCAAGATACAAAATCCGTGACAACGATTTCTAATTGAAAAATTTAATTTTAACAGTTTTTTGATTGAATATCGTTACATTTGCTTGAAATAAAGCAAAAAGTATAAAAATAATGGTTTCAGTGAATATATTTGAAAATAGTGAAGAAATACTAAAAATATGCTTCTTTGGCCGTGAAACGTCGATTTTGAAAATGTTATTAAAAATCGAGGTACATTTTTAATTATTGTTCAATCGAGATGAAATCACTTTTAATGAGTGTTTTATAAGGAATTAAGCTGAATTCGGTCAAACATTTCTCCAGAAAAAAACGCATTCAAAAGTGTACCGAAAAATTCGCATGTTTTTCTTCTTCAAGATACAAAATCCGTGACAACGATTTCTTATTTAAAATTTAATTTTAACAGTTTTTTGATTGAATATCGTTACATTTGCTTGAAATAAAGCAAAAAGTATAAAAATAATGGTTTCAGTGAATATATTTGAAAATAGTGAAGAAATACTCAAAATGTTTTTCTCAGGCCGAGTTACGTCGATTTTGAAAATGTTATTAAAAATCGAGGTACATTTTTCTTTATTGTTCAATCGAGATGAAATCACTTTTAATGAGTGTTTTATAAGGAATTAAGCTGAATTCGGTCAAACATTTCTCCAGAAAAAAACGCATTCAAAAGTGTACCGAAAAAATCGCATGTTTTTCGTCTTCAAGATACAAAATCCGTGACAACGATTTCTAATTGAAAAATTTAATTTTAACAGTTTTTTGATTGAATATCGTTACATTTGCTTGAAATAAAGCAAAAAGTATAAAAATATTGGTTTCAGTGGTTATATTTGAAAATAGTGAACAAATACTCAAAATGTTTTTCTCAGGCCGAGTTACGTCGATTTTGAAAATGTTATTAAAAATCGAGGTACATTTTTATTTATTGTTCAATCGAGATGAAATCACTTTTAATGAATGTTTTATAGGGAATTAAGCTGAATTCGGTCAAAAATTTCTCCAGAAAAAAATGCATTCAAAAAAGTGCCGAAAAAATTGCATGTTTTTCTTCTTCAAGATACAAAATCCGTGACAACGATTTCTAATTGAAAAATTTAATTTTAACAGTTTTTTGATTGAATATCGTTACATTTGCTTGAAATAAAGCAAAAAGTATAAAAATAATGGTTTCAGTGAAAATATTTGAAAATAGTGAAGAAATACTCAAAATGTTTTTCTCAGGCCGAGTTACGTCGATTTTGAAAATGTTATTAAAAGTCGAGGTACATTTTTATTTATTGTTCAATCGAGATGAAATCACTTTTAATGAATGTTTTATAGGGAATTATGCTGAATTCGGTCAAAAATTTCTCCAGAAAAAAATGCATTCAAAAAAGTGCCGAAAAAATCGCATGTTTTTCTTCTTCAAGATACAAAATCCGTGACAACGATTTCTAATTGAAAAATTTAATTTTAACAGTTTTTTGATTGAATATCGTTACATTTGCTTGAAATAAAGCAAAAAGTATAAAAATATTGGTTTCAGTGGTTATATTTGAAAATAGTGAACAAATACTCAAAATGTTTTTCTCAGGCCGAGTTACGTCGATTTTGAAAATGTTATTAAAAGTCGAGGTACATTTTTATTTATTGTTCAATCGAGATGAAATCACTTTTAATGAATGTTTTATAGGGAATTATGCTGAATTCGGTCAAAAATTTCTCCAGAAAAAAATGCATTCAAAAAAGTGCCGAAAAAATCGCATGTTTTTCTTCTTCAAGACACAAAATCCGTGACAACGATTTCTTATTTAAAATTTAATTTTAACAGTTTTTTGATTGAATATCGTTACATTTGCATGAAATAAAGCAAAAAGTATAAAAATAATGGTTTCAGTGAATATATTTGAAAATAGTGAAGAAATACTCAAAATGTTTTTCTCAGGCCGAGTTACGTCGATTTTGAAAATGTTATTAAAAATCGAGGTACATTTTTCTTTATTGTTCAATCGAGATGAAATCACTTTTAATGAATGTTTTATAGGGAATTAAGCTGAATTCGGTCAAAAATTTCTCCAGAAAAAAATGCATTCAAAAAAGTGCCGAAAAAATCGCATGTTTTTCTTCTTCAAGATACAAAATCCGTGACAACGATTTCTTATTTAAAATTAAATTTTAACAGTTTTTTGATTGAATATCGTTACATTTGCTTGAAATAAAGCAAAAAGTATAAAAATAATGGTTTCAGTGAATATATTTGAAAATAGTGAAGAAATACTAAAAATATGCTTCTTTGGCCGTGAAACGTCGATTTTGAAAATGTTATTAAAAATCGAGGTACATTTTTAATTATTGTTCAATCGAGATGAAATCACTTTTAATGAGTGTTTTATAAGGAATTAAGCTGAATTCGGTCAAACATTTCTCCAGAAAAAAACGCATTCAAAAGTGTACCGAAAAATTCGCATGTTTTTCTTCTTCAAGATACAAAATCCGTGACAACGATTTCTTATTTAAAATTTAATTTTAACAGTTTTTTGATTGAATATCGTTACATTTGCTTGAAATAAAGCAAAAAGTATAAAAATAATGGTTTCAGTGAATATATTTGAAAATAGTGAAGAAATACTCAAAATGTTTTTCTCAGGCCGAGTTACGTCGATTTTGAAAATGTTATTAAAAATCGAGGTACATTTTTCTTTATTGTTCAATCGAGATGAAATCACTTTTAATGAGTGTTTTATAAGGAATTAAGCTGAATTCGGTCAAACATTTCTCCAGAAAAAAACGCATTCAAAAGTGTACCGAAAAAATCGCATGTTTTTCGTCTTCAAGATACAAAATCCGTGACAACGATTTCTAATTGAAAAATTTAATTTTAACAGTTTTTTGATTGAATATCGTTACATTTGCTTGAAATAAAGCAAAAAGTATAAAAATATTGGTTTCAGTGGTTATATTTGAAAATAGTGAACAAATACTCAAAATGTTTTTCTCAGGCCGAGTTACGTCGATTTTGAAAATGTTATTAAAAATCGAGGTACATTTTTATTTATTGTTCAATCGAGATGAAATCACTTTTAATGAATGTTTTATAGGGAATTAAGCTGAATTCGGTCAAAAATTTCTCCAGAAAAAAATGCATTCAAAAAAGTGCCGAAAAAATTGCATGTTTTTCTTCTTCAAGATACAAAATCCGTGACAACGATTTCTAATTGAAAAATTTAATTTTAACAGTTTTTTGATTGAATATCGTTACATTTGCTTGAAATAAAGCAAAAAGTATAAAAATAATGGTTTCAGTGAATATATTTGAAAATAGTGAAGAAATACTCAAAATGTTTTTCTCAGGCCGAGTTACGTCGATTTTGAAAATGTTATTAAAAATCGAGGTACATTTTTCTTTATTGTTCAATCGAGATGAAATCACTTTTAATGAGTGTTTTATAAGGAATTAAGCTGAATTCGGTCAAACATTTCTCCAGAAAAAAACGCATTCAAAAGTGTACCGAAAAAATTGCATGTTTTTCTTCTTCAAGATACAAAATCCGTGACAACGATTTCTAATTGAAAAATTTAATTTTAACAGTTTTTTGATTGAATATCGTTACATTTGCTTGAAATAAAGCAAAAAGTATAAAAATTATGGTTTCAGTGAATATATTTGAAAATAGTGAAGAAATACTCAAAATGTTTTTCTCAGGCCGAGTTACGTCGATTTTGAAAATGTTATTAAAAGTCGAGGTACATTTTTATTTATTGTTCAATCGAGATGAAATCACTTTTAATGAATGTTTTATAGGGAATTACGCTGAATTCGGTCAAAAATTTCTCCAGAAAAAAATGCATTCAAAAAAGTGCCGAAAAAATCGCATGTTTTTCTTCTTCAAGATACAAAATCCGTGACAACGATTTCTTATTTAAAATTTAATTTTAACAGTTTTTGATTGAATATCGTTACATTTGCATGAAATAAAGCAAAAAGTATAAAAATAATGGTTTCAGTGAATATATTTGAAAATAGTGAAGAAATACTCAAAATGTTTTTCTCAGGCCGAGTTACGTCGATTTTGAAAATGTTATTAAAAATCGAGGTACATTTTTCTTTATTGTTCAATCGAGATGAAATCACTTTTAATGAATGTTTTATAGGGAATTAAGCTGAATTCGGTCAAAAATTTCTCCAGAAAAAAATGCATTCAAAAAAGTGCCGAAAAAATCGCATGTTTTTCTTCTTCAAGATACAAAATCCGTGACAACGATTTCTTATTTAAAATTAAATTTTAACAGTTTTTTGATTGAATATCGTTACATTTGCTTGAAATAAAGCAAAAAGTATAAAAATAATGGTTTCAGTGAATATATTTGAAAATAGTGAAGAAATACTAAAAATATGCTTCTTTGGCCGTGAAACGTCGATTTTGAAAATGTTATTAAAAATCGAGGTACATTTTTAATTATTGTTCAATCGAGATGAAATCACTTTTAATGAGTGTTTTATAAGGAATTAAGCTGAATTCGGTCAAACATTTCTCCAGAAAAAAACGCATTCAAAAGTGTACCGAAAAATTCGCATGTTTTTCTTCTTCAAGATACAAAATCCGTGACAACGATTTCTTATTTAAAATTTAATTTTAACAGTTTTTTGATTGAATATCGTTACATTTGCTTGAAATAAAGCAAAAAGTATAAAAATAATGGTTTCAGTGAATATATTTGAAAATAGTGAAGAAATACTCAAAGTGTTTTTCTCAGGCCGAGTTACGTCGATTTTGAAAATGTTATTAAAAATCGAGGTACATTTTTCTTTATTGTTCAATCGAGATGAAATCACTTTTAATGAGTGTTTTATAAGGAATTAAGCTGAATTCGGTCAAACATTTCTCCAGAAAAAAACGCATTCAAAAGTGTACCGAAAAAATCGCATGTTTTTCGTCTTCAAGATACAAAATCCGTGACAACGATTTCTAATTGAAAAATTTAATTTTAACAGTTTTTTGATTGAATATCGTTACATTTGCTTGAAATAAAGCAAAAAGTATAAAAATATTGGTTTCAGTGGTTATATTTGAAAATAGTGAACAAATACTCAAAATGTTTTTCTCAGGCCGAGTTACGTCGATTTTGAAAATGTTATTAAAAGTCGAGGTACATTTTTATTTATTGTTCAATCGAGATGAAATCACTTTTAATGAATGTTTTATAGGGAATTATGCTGAATTCGGTCAAAAATTTCTCCAGAAAAAAATGCATTCAAAAAAGTGCCGAAAAAATCGCATGTTTTTCTTCTTCAAGATACAAAATCCGTGACAACGATTTCTAATTGAAAAATTTAATTTTAACAGTTTTTTGATTGAATATCGTTACATTTGCTTGAAATAAAGCAAAAAGTATAAAAATATTGGTTTCAGTGGTTATATTTGAAAATAGTGAACAAATACTCAAAATGTTTTTCTCAGGCCGAGTTACGTCGATTTTGAAAATGTTATTAAAAGTCGAGGTACATTTTTATTTATTGTTCAATCGAGATGAAATCACTTTTAATGAATGTTTTATAGGGAATTATGCTGAATTCGGTCAAAAATTTCTCCAGAAAAAAATGCATTCAAAAAAGTGCCGAAAAAATCGCATGTTTTTCTTCTTCAAGATACAAAATCCGTGACAACGATTTCTTATTAAAAATTTAATTTTAACAGTTTTTTGATTGAATATCGTTACATTTGCATGAAATAAAGCAAAAAGTATAAAAATAATGGTTTCAGTGAATATATTTGAAAATAGTGAAGAAATACTCAAAATATGCTTCTTTGGCCGTGAAACGTCGATTTTGAAAATGTTATTAAAAATCGAGGTACATTTTTAATTATTGTTCAATCGAGATGAAATCACTTTTAATGAGTGTTTTATAAGGAATTAAGCTGAATTCGGTCAAACATTTCTCCAGAAAAAAACGCATTCAAAAGTGTACCGAAAAATTCGCATGTTTTTCTTCTTCAAGATACAAAATCCGTGACAACGATTTCTTATTTAAAATTTAATTTTAACAGTTTTTTGATTGAATATCGTTACATTTGCTTGAAATAAAGCAAAAAGTATAAAAATAATGGTTTCAGTGAATATATTTGAAAATAGTGAAGAAATACTCAAAATGTTTTTCTCAGGCCGAGTTACGTCGATTTTGAAAATGTTATTAAAAATCGAGGTACATTTTTCTTTATTGTTCAATCGAGATGAAATCACTTTTAATGAATGTTTTATAGGGAATTAAGCTGAATTCGGTCAAAAATTTCTCCAGAAAAAAATGCATTCAAAAAAGTGCCGAAAAAATCGCATGTTTTTCTTCTTCAAGATACAAAATCCGTGACAACGATTTCTTATTTAAAATTAAATTTTAACAGTTTTTTGATTGAATATCGTTACATTTGCTTGAAATAAAGCAAAAAGTATAAAAATAATGGTTTCAGTGAATATATTTGAAAATAGTGAAGAAATACTCAAAATATGCTTCTTTGGCCGTGAAACGTCGATTTTGAAAATGTTATTAAAAATCGAGGTACATTTTTCTTTATTGTTCAATCGAGATGAAATCACTTTTAATGAGTGTTTTATAAGGAATTAAGCTGAATTCGGTCAAACATTTCTCCAGAAAAAAACGCATTCAAAAGTGTACCGAAAAAATCGCATGTTTTTCGTCTTCAAGATACAAAATCCGTGACAACGATTTCTAATTGAAAAATTTAATTTTAACAGTTTTTTGATTGAATATCGTTACATTTGCTTGAAATAAAGCAAAAAGTATAAAAATATTGGTTTCAGTGGTTATATTTGAAAATAGTGAACAAATACTCAAAATGTTTTTCTCAGGCCGAGTTACGTCGATTTTGAAAATGTTATTAAAAGTCGAGGTACATTTTTATTTATTGTTCAATCGAGATGAAATCACTTTTAATGAATGTTTTATAGGGAATTATGCTGAATTCGGTCAAAAATTTCTCCAGAAAAAAATGCATTCAAAAAAGTGCCGAAAAAATCGCATGTTTTTCTTCTTCAAGATACAAAATCCGTGACAACGATTTCTAATTGAAAAATTTAATTTTAACAGTTTTTTGATTGAATATCGTTACATTTGCTTGAAATAAAGCAAAAAGTATAAAAATATTGGTTTCAGTGGTTATATTTGAAAATAGTGAACAAATACTCAAAATGTTTTTCTCAGGCCGAGTTACGTCGATTTTGAAAATGTTATTAAAAGTCGAGGTACATTTTTATTTATTGTTCAATCGAGATGAAATCACTTTTAATGAATGTTTTATAGGGAATTATGCTGAATTCGGTCAAAAATTTCTCCAGAAAAAAATGCATTCAAAAAAGTGCCGAAAAAATCGCATGTTTTTCTTCTTCAAGATACAAAATCCGTGACAACGATTTCTTATTAAAAATTTAATTTTAACAGTTTTTTGATTGAATATCGTTACATTTGCATGAAATAAAGCAAAAAGTATAAAAATAATGGTTTCAGTGAATATATTTGAAAATAGTGAAGAAATACTCAAAATATGCTTCTTTGGCCGTGAAACGTCGATTTTGAAAATGTTATTAAAAATCGAGGTACATTTTTAATTATTGTTCAATCGAGATGAAATCACTTTTAATGAGTGTTTTATAAGGAATTAAGCGGAATTCGGTCAAACATTTCTCCAGAAAAAAACGCATTCAAAAGTGTACCGAAAAATTCGCATGTTTTTCTTCTTCAAGATACAAAATCCGTGACAACGATTTCTTATTTAAAATTTAATTTTAACAGTTTTTTGATTGAATATCGTTACATTTGCTTGAAATAAAGCAAAAAGTATAAAAATAATGGTTTCAGTGAATATATTTGAAAATAGTGAAGAAATACTCAAAATGTTTTTCTCAGGCCGAGTTACGTCGATTTTGAAAATGTTATTAAAAATCGAGGTACATTTTTCTTTATTGTTCAATCGAGATGAAATCACTTTTAATGAATGTTTTATAGGGAATTAAGCTGAATTCGGTCAAAAATTTCTCCAGAAAAAAATGCATTCAAAAAAGTGCCGAAAAAATCGCATGTTTTTCTTCTTCAAGATACAAAATCCGTGACAACGATTTCTTATTTAAAATTAAATTTTAACAGTTTTTTGATTGAATATCGTTACATTTGCTTGAAATAAAGCAAAAAGTATAAAAATAATGGTTTCAGTGAATATATTTGAAAATAGTGAAGAAATACTCAAAATATGCTTCTTTGGCCGTGAAACGTCGATTTTGAAAATGTTATTAAAAATCGAGGTACATTTTTAATTATTGTTCAATCGAGATGAAATCACTTTTAATGAATGTTTTATAGGGAATTATGCTGAATTCGGTCAAAAATTTCTCCAGAAAAAAATGCATTCAAAAAAGTGCCGAAAAAATCGCATGTTTTTCTTCTTCAAGATACAAAATCCGTGACAACGATTTCTTATTTAAAATTAAATTTTAACAGTTTTTTGATTGAATATCGTTACATTTGCTTGAAATAAAGCAAAAAGTATAAAAATAATGGTTTCAGTGAATATATTTGAAAATAGTGAAGAAATACTCAAAATATGCTTCTTTGGCCGTGAAACGTCGATTTTGAAAATGTTATTAAAAATCGAGGTACATTTTTAATTATTGTTCAATCGAGATGAAATCACTTTTAATGAATGTTTTATAGGGAATTATGCTGAATTCGGTCAAAAATTTCTCCAGAAAAAAATGCATTCAAAAAAGTGCCGAAAAAATCGCATGTTTTTCTTCTTCAAGATACAAAATCCGTGACAACGATTTCTAATTGAAAAATTTAATTTTAACAGTTTTTTGATTGAATATCGTTACATTTGCTTGAAATAAAGCAAAAAGTATAAAAATAATGGTTTCAGTGAATATATTTGAAAATAGTGAAGAAATACTAAAAATATGCTTCTTTGGCCGTGAAACGTCGATTTTGAAAATGTTATTAAAAATCGAGGTACATTTTTAATTATTGTTCAATCGAGATGAAATCACTTTTAATGAGTGTTTTATAAGGAATTAAGCTGAATTCGGTCAAACATTTCTCCAGAAAAAAACGCATTCAAAAGTGTACCGAAAAATTCGCATGTTTTTCTTCTTCAAGATACAAAATCCGTGACAACGATTTCTTATTTAAAATTTAATTTTAACAGTTTTTTGATTGAATATCGTTACATTTGCTTGAAATAAAGCAAAAAGTATAAAAATAATGGTTTCAGTGAATATATTTGAAAATAGTGAAGAAATACTCAAAATGTTTTTCTCAGGCCGAGTTACGTCGATTTTGAAAATGTTATTAAAAATCGAGGTACATTTTTCTTTATTGTTCAATCGAGATGAAATCACTTTTAATGAGTGTTTTATAAGGAATTAAGCTGAATTCGGTCAAACATTTCTCCAGAAAAAAACGCATTCAAAAGTGTACCGAAAAAATCGCATGTTTTTCGTCTTCAAGATACAAAATCCGTGACAACGATTTCTAATTGAAAAATTTAATTTTAACAGTTTTTTGATTGAATATCGTTACATTTGCTTGAAATAAAGCAAAAAGTATAAAAATATTGGTTTCAGTGGTTATATTTGAAAATAGTGAACAAATACTCAAAATGTTTTTCTCAGGCCGAGTTACGTCGATTTTGAAAATGTTATTAAAAATCGAGGTACATTTTTATTTATTGTTCAATCGAGATGAAATCACTTTTAATGAATGTTTTATAGGGAATTAAGCTGAATTCGGTCAAAAATTTCTCCAGAAAAAAATGCATTCAAAAAAGTGCCGAAAAAATTGCATGTTTTTCTTCTTCAAGATACAAAATCCGTGACAACGATTTCTAATTGAAAAATTTAATTTTAACAGTTTTTTGATTGAATATCGTTACATTTGCTTGAAATAAAGCAAAAAGTATAAAAATAATGGTTTCAGTGAATATATTTGAAAATAGTGAAGAAATACTCAAAATGTTTTTCTCAGGCCGAGTTACGTCGATTTTGAAAATGTTATTAAAAGTCGAGGTACATTTTTATTTATTGTTCAATCGAGATGAAATCACTTTTAATGAATGTTTTATAGGGAATTATGCTGAATTCGGTCAAAAATTTCTCCAGAAAAAAATGCATTCAAAAAAGTGCCGAAAAAATCGCATGTTTTTCTTCTTCAAGATACAAAATCCGTGACAACGATTTCTTATTAAAAATTTAATTTTAACAGTTTTTTGATTGAATATCGTTACATTTGCATGAAATAAAGCAAAAAGTATAAAAATAATGGTTTCAGTGAATATATTTGAAAATAGTGAAGAAATACTCAAAATATGCTTCTTTGGCCGTGAAACGTCGATTTTGAAAATGTTATTAAAAATCGAGGTACATTTTTAATTATTGTTCAATCGAGATGAAATCACTTTTAATGAGTGTTTTATAAGGAATTAAGCTGAATTCGGTCAAACATTTCTCCAGAAAAAAACGCATTCAAAAGTGTACCGAAAAATTCGCATGTTTTTCTTCTTCAAGATACAAAATCCGTGACAACGATTTCTTATTTAAAATTTAATTTTAACAGTTTTTTGATTGAATATCGTTACATTTGCTTGAAATAAAGCAAAAAGTATAAAAATAATGGTTTCAGTGAATATATTTGAAAATAGTGAAGAAATACTCAAAATGTTTTTCTCAGGCCGAGTTACGTCGATTTTGAAAATGTTATTAAAAATCGAGGTACATTTTTCTTTATTGTTCAATCGAGATGAAATCACTTTTAATGAATGTTTTATAGGGAATTAAGCTGAATTCGGTCAAAAATTTCTCCAGAAAAAAATGCATTCAAAAAAGTGCCGAAAAAATCGCATGTTTTTCTTCTTCAAGATACAAAATCCGTGACAACGATTTCTTATTTAAAATTAAATTTTAACAGTTTTTTGATTGAATATCGTTACATTTGCTTGAAATAAAGCAAAAAGTATAAAAATAATGGTTTCAGTGAATATATTTGAAAATAGTGAAGAAATACTCAAAATATGCTTCTTTGGCCGTGAAACGTCGATTTTGAAAATGTTATTAAAAATCGAGGTACATTTTTAATTATTGTTCAATCGAGATGAAATCACTTTTAATGAATGTTTTATAGGGAATTATGCTGAATTCGGTCAAAAATTTCTCCAGAAAAAAATGCATTCAAAAAAGTGCCGAAAAAATCGCATGTTTTTCTTCTTCAAGATACAAAATCCGTGACAACGATTTCTTATTTAAAATTAAATTTTAACAGTTTTTTGATTGAATATCGTTACATTTGCTTGAAATAAAGCAAAAAGTATAAAAATAATGGTTTCAGTGAATATATTTGAAAATAGTGAAGAAATACTCAAAATATGCTTCTTTGGCCGTGAAACGTCGATTTTGAAAATGTTATTAAAAATCGAGGTACATTTTTAATTATTGTTCAATCGAGATGAAATCACTTTTAATGAATGTTTTATAGGGAATTATGCTGAATTCGGTCAAAAATTTCTCCAGAAAAAAATGCATTCAAAAAAGTGCCGAAAAAATCGCATGTTTTTCTTCTTCAAGATACAAAATCCGTGACAACGATTTCTAATTGAAAAATTTAATTTTAACAGTTTTTTGATTGAATATCGTTACATTTGCTTGAAATAAAGCAAAAAGTATAAAAATAATGGTTTCAGTGAATATATTTGAAAATAGTGAAGAAATACTAAAAATATGCTTCTTTGGCCGTGAAACGTCGATTTTGAAAATGTTATTAAAAATCGAGGTACATTTTTAATTATTGTTCAATCGAGATGAAATCACTTTTAATGAGTGTTTTATAAGGAATTAAGCTGAATTCGGTCAAACATTTCTCCAGAAAAAAACGCATTCAAAAGTGTACCGAAAAATTCGCATGTTTTTCTTCTTCAAGATACAAAATCCGTGACAACGATTTCTTATTTAAAATTTAATTTTAACAGTTTTTTGATTGAATATCGTTACATTTGCTTGAAATAAAGCAAAAAGTATAAAAATAATGGTTTCAGTGAATATATTTGAAAATAGTGAAGAAATACTCAAAATGTTTTTCTCAGGCCGAGTTACGTCGATTTTGAAAATGTTATTAAAAATCGAGGTACATTTTTCTTTATTGTTCAATCGAGATGAAATCACTTTTAATGAGTGTTTTATAAGGAATTAAGCTGAATTCGGTCAAACATTTCTCCAGAAAAAAACGCATTCAAAAGTGTACCGAAAAAATCGCATGTTTTTCGTCTTCAAGATACAAAATCCGTGACAACGATTTCTAATTGAAAAATTTAATTTTAACAGTTTTTTGATTGAATATCGTTACATTTGCTTGAAATAAAGCAAAAAGTATAAAAATATTGGTTTCAGTGGTTATATTTGAAAATAGTGAACAAATACTCAAAATGTTTTTCTCAGGCCGAGTTACGTCGATTTTGAAAATGTTATTAAAAATCGAGGTACATTTTTATTTATTGTTCAATCGAGATGAAATCACTTTTAATGAATGTTTTATAGGGAATTAAGCTGAATTCGGTCAAAAATTTCTCCAGAAAAAAATGCATTCAAAAAAGTGCCGAAAAAATTGCATGTTTTTCTTCTTCAAGATACAAAATCCGTGACAACGATTTCTAATTGAAAAATTTAATTTTAACAGTTTTTTGATTGAATATCGTTACATTTGCTTGAAATAAAGCAAAAAGTATAAAAATAATGGTTTCAGTGAATATATTTGAAAATAGTGAAGAAATACTCAAAATGTTTTTCTCAGGCCGAGTTACGTCGATTTTGAAAATGTTATTAAAAATCGAGGTACATTTTTCTTTATTGTTCAATCGAGATGAAATCACTTTTAATGAATGTTTTATAGGGAATTAAGCTGAATTCGGTCAAAAATTTCTCCAGAAAAAAAGGCATTCAAAAAAGTGCCGAAAAAATCGCATGTTTTTCTTCTTCAAGATACAAAATCCGTGACAACGATTTCTTATTTAAAATTAAATTTTAACAGTTTTTTGATTGAATATCGTTACATTTGCTTGAAATAAAGCAAAAAGTATAAAAATAATGGTTTCAGTGAATATATTTGAAAATAGTGAAGAAATACTAAAAATATGCTTCTTTGGCCGTGAAACGTCGATTTTGAAAATGTTATTAAAAATCGAGGTACATTTTTAATTATTGTTCAATCGAGATGAAATCACTTTTAATGAGTGTTTTATAAGGAATTAAGCTGAATTCGGTCAAACATTTCTCCAGAAAAAAACGCATTCAAAAGTGTACCGAAAAATTCGCATGTTTTTCTTCTTCAAGATACAAAATCCGTGACAACGATTTCTTATTTAAAATTTAATTTTAACAGTTTTTTGATTGAATATCGTTACATTTGCTTGAAATAAAGCAAAAAGTATAAAAATAATGGTTTCAGTGAATATATTTGAAAATAGTGAAGAAATACTCAAAATGTTTTTCTCAGGCCGAGTTACGTCGATTTTGAAAATGTTATTAAAAATCGAGGTACATTTTTCTTTATTGTTCAATCGAGATGAAATCACTTTTAATGAGTGTTTTATAAGGAATTAAGCTGAATTCGGTCAAACATTTCTCCAGAAAAAAACGCATTCAAAAGTGTACCGAAAAAATCGCATGTTTTTCGTCTTCAAGATACAAAATCCGTGACAACGATTTCTAATTGAAAAATTTAATTTTAACAGTTTTTTGATTGAATATCGTTACATTTGCTTGAAATAAAGCAAAAAGTATAAAAATATTGGTTTCAGTGGTTATATTTGAAAATAGTGAAGAAATACTCAAAATGTTTTTCTCAGGCCGAGTTACGTCGATTTTGAAAATGTTATTAAAAGTCGAGGTACATTTTTATTTATTGTTCAATCGAGATGAAATCACTTTTAATGAATGTTTTATAGGGAATTATACTGAATTCGGTCAAAAATTTCTCCAGAAAAAAATGCATTCAAAAAAGTGCCGAAAAAATCGCATGTTTTTCTTCTTCAAGATACAAAATCCGTGACAACGATTTCTTATTTAAAATTTAATTTTAACAGTTTTTTGATTGAATATCGTTACATTTGCTTGAAATAAAGCAAAAAGTATAAAAATAATGGTTTCAGTGAATATATTTGAAAATAGTGAAGAAATACTCAAAATGTTTTTCTCAGGCCGAGTTACGTCGATTTTGAAAATGTTATTAAAAATCGAGGTACATTTTTCTTTATTGTTCAATCGAGATGAAATCACTTTTAATGAGTGTTTTATAAGGAATTAAGCTGAATTCGGTCAAACATTTCTCCAGAAAAAAACGCATTCAAAAGTGTACCGAAAAAATCGCATGTTTTTCGTCTTCAAGATACAAAATCCGTGACAACGATTTCTAATTGAAAAATTTAATTTTAACAGTTTTTTGATTGAATATCGTTACATTTGCTTGAAATAAAGCAAAAAGTATAAAAATATTGGTTTCAGTGGTTATATTTGAAAATAGTGAACAAATACTCAAAATGTTTTTCTCAGGCCGAGTTACGTCGATTTTGAAAATGTTATTAAAAATCGAGGTACATTTTTATTTATTGTTCAATCGAGATGAAATCACTTTTAATGAATGTTTTATAGGGAATTAAGCTGAATTCGGTCAAAAATTTCTCCAGCAAAAAATGCATTCAAAAAAGTGCCGAAAAAATTGCATGTTTTTCTTCTTCAAGATACAAAATCCGTGACAACGATTTCTAATTGAAAAATTTAATTTTAACAGTTTTTTGATTGAATATCGTTACATTTGCTTGAAATAAAGCAAAAAGTATAAAAATAATGGTTTCAGTGAATATATTTGAAAATAGTGAAGAAATACTCAAAATGTTTTTCTCAGGCCGAGTTACGTCGATTTTGAAAATGTTATTAAAAGTCGAGGTACATTTTTATTTATTGTTCAATCGAGATGAAATCACTTTTAATGAATGTTTTATAGGGAATTATGCTGAATTCGGTCAAAAATTTCTCCAGAAAAAAATGCATTCAAAAAAGTGCCGAAAAAATCGCATGTTTTTCTTCTTCAAGATACAAAATCCGTGACAACGATTTCTAATTGAAAAATTTAATTTTAACAGTTTTTTGATTGAATATCGTTACATTTGCTTGAAATAAAGCAAAAAGTATAAAAATAATGGTTTCAGTGAATATATTTGAAAATAGTGAAGAAATACTAAAAATATGCTTCTTTGGCCGTGAAACGTCGATTTTGAAAATGTTATTAAAAATCGAGGTACATTTTTAATTATTGTTCAATCGAGATGAAATCACTTTTAATGAGTGTTTTATAAGGAATTAAGCTGAATTCGGTCAAACATTTCTCCAGAAAAAAACGCATTCAAAAGTGTACCGAAAAATTCGCATGTTTTTCTTCTTCAAGATACAAAATCCGTGACAACGATTTCTTATTTAAAATTTAATTTTAACAGTTTTTTGATTGAATATCGTTACATTTGCTTGAAATAAAGCAAAAAGTATAAAAATAATGGTTTCAGTGAATATATTTGAAAATAGTGAAGAAATACTCAAAATGTTTTTCTCAGGCCGAGTTACGTCGATTTTGAAAATGTTATTAAAAATCGAGGTACATTTTTCTTTATTGTTCAATCGAGATGAAATCACTTTTAATGAGTGTTTTATAAGGAATTAAGCTGAATTCGGTCAAACATTTCTCCAGAAAAAAACGCATTCAAAAGTGTACCGAAAAAATCGCATGTTTTTCGTCTTCAAGATACAAAATCCGTGACAACGATTTCTAATTGAAAAATTTAATTTTAACAGTTTTTTGATTGAATATCGTTACATTTGCTTGAAATAAAGCAAAAAGTATAAAAATATTGGTTTCAGTGGTTATATTTGAAAATAGTGAACAAATACTCAAAATGTTTTTCTCAGGCCGAGTTACGTCGATTTTGAAAATGTTATTAAAAATCGAGGTACATTTTTATTTATTGTTCAATCGAGATGAAATCACTTTTAATGAATGTTTTATAGGGAATTAAGCTGAATTCGGTCAAAAATTTCTCCAGAAAAAAATGCATTCAAAAAAGTGCCGAAAAAATTGCATGTTTTTCTTCTTCAAGATACAAAATCCGTGACAACGATTTCTAATTGAAAAATTTAATTTTAACAGTTTTTTGATTGAATATCGTTACATTTGCTTGAAATAAAGCAAAAAGTATAAAAATAATGGTTTCAGTGAATATATTTGAAAATAGTGAAGAAATACTCAAAATGTTTTTCTCAGGCCGAGTTACGTCGATTTTGAAAATGTTATTAAAAGTCGAGGTACATTTTTATTTATTGTTCAATCGAGATGAAATCACTTTTAATGAATGTTTTATAGGGAATTAAGCTGAATTCGGTCAAAAATTTCTCCAGAAAAAAATGCATTCAAAAAAGTGCCGAAAAAATTGCATGTTTTTCTTCTTCAAGATACAAAATCCGTGACAACGATTTCTAATTGAAAAATTTAATTTTAACAGTTTTTTGATTGAATATCGTTACATTTGCTTGAAATAAAGCAAAAAGTATAAAAATAATGGTTTCAGTGAATATATTTGAAAATAGTGAAGAAATACTCAAAATGTTTTTCTCAGGCCGAGTTACGTCGATTTTGAAAATGTTATTAAAAGTCGAGGTACATTTTTATTTATTGTTCAATCGAGATGAAATCACTTTTAATGAATGTTTTATAGGGAATTATGCTGAATTCGGTCAAAAATTTCTCCAGAAAAAAATGCATTCAAAAAAGTGCCGAAAAAATCGCATGTTTTTCTTCTTCAAGATACAAAATCCGTGACAACGATTTCTTATTTAAAATTTAATTTTAACAGTTTTTTGATTGAATATCGTTACATTTGCTTGAAATAAAGCAAAAAGTATAAAAATATTGGTTTCAGTGGTTATATTTGAAAATAGTGAACAAATACTCAAAATGTTTTTCTCAGGCCGAGTTACGTCGATTTTGAAAATGTTATTAAAAGTCGAGGTACATTTTTATTTATTGTTCAATCGAGATGAAATCACTTTTAATGAATGTTTTATAGGGAATTATGCTGAATTCGGTCAAAAATTTCTCCAGAAAAAAATGCATTCAAAAAAGTGCCGAAAAAATCGCATGTTTTTCTTCTTCAAGATACAAAATCCGTGACAACGATTTCTTATTTAAAATTTAATTTTAACAGTTTTTTGATTGAATATCGTTACATTTGCATGAAATAAAGCAAAAAGTATAAAAATAATGGTTTCAGTGAATATATTTGAAAATAGCGAAGAAATACTCAAAATGTTTTTCTCAGGCCGAGTTACGTCGATTTTGAAAATGTTATTAAAAATCGAGGTACATTTTTCTTTATTGTTCAATCGAGATGAAATCACTTTTAATGAATGTTTTATAGGGAATTAAGCTGAATTCGGTCAAAAATTTCTCCAGAAAAAAAGGCATTCAAAAAAGTGCCGAAAAAATCGCATGTTTTTCTTCTTCAAGATACAAAATCCGTGACAACGATTTCTTATTTAAAATTAAATTTTAACAGTTTTTTGATTGAATATCGTTACATTTGCTTGAAATAAAGCAAAAAGTATAAAAATAATGGTTTCAGTGAATATATTTGAAAATAGTGAAGAAATACTCAAAATGTTTTTCTCAGGCCGAGTTACGTCGATTTTGAAAATGTTATTAAAAGTCGAGGTACATTTTTATTTATTGTTCAATCGAGATGAAATCACTTTTAATGAATGTTTTATAGGGAATTATGCTGAATTCGGTCAAAAATTTCTCCAGAAAAAAATGCATTCAAAAAAGTGCCGAAAAAATCGCATGTTTTTCTTCTTCAAGATACAAAATCCGTGACAACGATTTCTTATTTAAAATTTAATTTTAACAGTTTTTTGATTGAATATCGTTACATTTGCATGAAATAAAGCAAAAAGTATAAAAATAATGGTTTCAGTGAATATATTTGAAAATAGTGAAGAAATACTCAAAATGTTTTTCTCAGGCCGAGTTACGTCGATTTTGAAAATGTTATTAAAAATCGAGGTACATTTTTCTTTATTGTTCAATCGAGATGAAATCACTTTTAATGAATGTTTTATAGGGAATTAAGCTGAATTCGGTCAAAAATTTCTCCAGAAAAAAATGCATTCAAAAAAGTGCCGAAAAAATCGCATGTTTTTCTTCTTCAAGATACAAAATCCGTGACAACGATTTCTTATTTAAAATTAAATTTTAACAGTTTTTTGATTGAATATCGTTACATTTGCTTGAAATAAAGCAAAAAGTATAAAAATAATGGTTTCAGTGAATATATTTGAAAATAGTGAAGAAATACTAAAAATATGCTTCTTTGGCCGTGAAACGTCGATTTTGAAAATGTTATTAAAAATCGAGGTACATTTTTAATTATTGTTCAATCGAGATGAAATCACTTTTAATGAGTGTTTTATAAGGAATTAAGCTGAATTCGGTCAAACATTTCTCCAGAAAAAAACGCATTCAAAAGTGTACCGAAAAATTCGCATGTTTTTCTTCTTCAAGATACAAAATCCGTGACAACGATTTCTTATTTAAAATTTAATTTTAACAGTTTTTTGATTGAATATCGTTACATTTGCTTGAAATAAAGCAAAAAGTATAAAAATAATGGTTTCAGTGAATATATTTGAAAATAGTGAAGAAATACTCAAAATGTTTTTCTCAGGCCGAGTTACGTCGATTTTGAAAATGTTATTAAAAATCGAGGTACATTTTTCTTTATTGTTCAATCGAGATGAAATCACTTTTAATGAGTGTTTTATAAGGAATTAAGCTGAATTCGGTCAAACATTTCTCCAGAAAAAAACGCATTCAAAAGTGTACCGAAAAAATCGCATGTTTTTCGTCTTCAAGATACAAAATCCGTGACAACGATTTCTAATTGAAAAATTTAATTTTAACAGTTTTTTGATTGAATATCGTTACATTTGCTTGAAATAAAGCAAAAAGTATAAAAATATTGGTTTCAGTGGTTATATTTGAAAATAGTGAACAAATACTCAAAATGTTTTTCTCAGGCCGAGTTACGTCGATTTTGAAAATGTTTTTAAAAATCGAGGTACATTTTTATTTATTGTTCAATCGAGATGAAATCACTTTTAATGAATGTTTTATAGGGAATTAAGCTGAATTCGGTCAAAAATTTCTCCAGAAAAAAATGCATTCAAAAAAGTGCCGAAAAAATTGCATGTTTTTCTTCTTCAAGATACAAAATCCGTGACAACGATTTCTAATTGAAAAATTTAATTTTAACAGTTTTTTGATTGAATATCGTTACATTTGCTTGAAATAAAGCAAAAAGTATAAAAATAATGGTTTCAGTGAATATATTTGAAAATAGTGAAGAAATACTCAAAATGTTTTTCTCAGGCCGAGTTACGTCGATTTTGAAAATGTTATTAAAAGTCGAGGTACATTTTTATTTATTGTTCAATCGAGATGAAATCACTTTTAATGAATGTTTTATAGGGAATTATGCTGAATTCGGTCAAAAATTTCTCCAGAAAAAAATGCATTCAAAAAAGTGCCGAAAAAATCGCATGTTTTTCTTCTTCAAGATACAAAATCCGTGACAACGATTTCTTATTTAAAATTTAATTTTAACAGTTTTTTGATTGAATATCGTTACATTTGCTTGAAATAAAGCAAAAAGTATAAAAATAATGGTTTCAGTGAATATATTTGAAAATAGTGAAGAAATACTCAAAATGTTTTTTTCAGGCCGAGTTACGTCGATTTTGAAAATGTTATTAAAAATCGAGGTACATTTTTCTTTATTGTTCAATCGAGATGAAATCACTTTTAATGAGTGTTTTATAAGGAATTAAGCTGAATTCGGTCAAACATTTCTCCAGAAAAAAACGCATTCAAAAGTGTACCGAAAAAATCGCATGTTTTTCGTCTTCAAGATACAAAATCCGTGACAACGATTTCTAATTGAAAAATTTAATTTTAACAGTTTTTTGATTGAATATCGTTACATTTGCTTGAAATAAAGCAAAAAGTATAAAAATATTGGTTTCAGTGGTTATATTTGAAAATAGTGAACAAATACTCAAAATGTTTTTCTCAGGCCGAGTTACGTCGATTTTGAAAATGTTATTAAAAGTCGAGGTACATTTTTATTTATTGTTCAATCGAGATGAAATCACTTTTAATGAATGTTTTATAGGGAATTATGCTGAATTCGGTCAAAAATTTCTCCAGAAAAAAATGCATTCAAAAAAGTGCCGAAAAAATCGCATGTTTTTCTTCTTCAAGATACAAAATCCGTGACAACGATTTCTTATTTAAAATTTAATTTTAACAGTTTTTTGATTGAATATCGTTACATTTGCATGAAATAAAGCAAAAAGTATAAAAATAATGGTTTCAGTGAATATATTTGAAAATAGTGAAGAAATACTAAAAATATGCTTCTTTGGCCGTGAAACGTCGATTTTGAAAATGTTATTAAAAATCGAGGTACATTTTTAATTATTGTTCAATCGAGATGAAATCACTTTTAATGAGTGTTTTATAAGGAATTAAGCTGAATTCGGTCAAACATTTCTCCAGAAAAAAACGCATTCAAAAGTGTACCGAAAAATTCGCATGTTTTTCTTCTTCAAGATACAAAATCCGTGACAACGATTTCTTATTTAAAATTTAATTTTAACAGTTTTTTGATTGAATATCGTTACATTTGCTTGAAATAAAGCAAAAAGTATAAAAATAATGGTTTCAGTGAATATATTTGAAAATAGTGAAGAAATACTCAAAATGTTTTTCTCAGGCCGAGTTACGTCGATTTTGAAAATGTTATTAAAAATCGAGGTACATTTTTCTTTATTGTTCAATCGAGATGAAATCACTTTTAATGAGTGTTTTATAAGGAATTAAGCTGAATTCGGTCAAACATTTCTCCAGAAAAAAACGCATTCAAAAGTGTACCGAAAAAATCGCATGTTTTTCGTCTTCAAGATACAAAATCCGTGACAACGATTTCTAATTGAAAAATTTAATTTTAACAGTTTTTTGATTGAATATCGTTACATTTGCTTGAAATAAAGCAAAAAGTATAAAAATATTGGTTTCAGTGGTTATATTTGAAAATAGTGAACAAATACTCAAAATGTTTTTCTCAGGCCGAGTTACGTCGATTTTGAAAATGTTATTAAAAATCGAGGTACATTTTTATTTATTGTTCAATCGAGATGAAATCACTTTTAATGAATGTTTTATAGGGAATTAAGCTGAATTCGGTCAAAAATTTCTCCAGAAAAAAATGCATTCAAAAAAGTGCCGAAAAAATTGCATGTTTTTCTTCTTCAAGATACAAAATCCGTGACAACGATTTCTAATTGAAAAATTTAATTTTAACAGTTTTTTGATTGAATATCGTTACATTTGCTTGAAATAAAGCAAAAAGTATAAAAATAATGGTTTCAGTGAATATATTTGAAAATAGTGAAGAAATACTCAAAATGTTTTTCTCAGGCCGAGTTACGTCGATTTTGAAAATGTTATTAAAAGTCGAGGTACATTTTTATTTATTGTTCAATCGAGATGAAATCACTTTTAATGAATGTTTTATAGGGAATTATGCTGAATTCGGTCAAAAATTTCTCCAGAAAAAAATGCATTCAAAAAAGTGCCGAAAAAATCGCATGTTTTTCTTCTTCAAGATACAAAATCCGTGACAACGATTTCTTATTTAAAATTTAATTTTAACAGTTTTTTGATTGAATATCGTTACATTTGCTTGAAATAAAGCAAAAAGTATAAAAATAATGGTTTCAGTGAATATATTTGAAAATAGTGAAGAAATACTCAAAATGTTTTTCTCAGGCCGAGTTACGTCGATTTTGAAAATGTTATTAAAAATCGAGGTACATTTTTCTTTATTGTTCAATCGAGATGAAATCACTTTTAATGAGTGTTTTATAAGGAATTAAGCTGAATTCGGTCAAACATTTCTCCAGAAAAAAACGCATTCAAAAGTGTACCGAAAAAATCGCATGTTTTTCGTCTTCAAGATACAAAATCCGTGACAACGATTTCTAATTGAAAAATTTAATTTTAACAGTTTTTTGATTGAATATCGTTACATTTGCTTGAAATAAAGCAAAAAGTATAAAAATATTGGTTTCAGTGGTTATATTTGAAAATAGTGAACAAATACTCAAAATGTTTTTCTCAGGCCGAGTTACGTCGATTTTGAAAATGTTATTAAAAGTCGAGGTACATTTTTATTTATTGTTCAATCGAGATGAAATCACTTTTAATGAATGTTTTATAGGGAATTATGCTGAATTCGGTCAAAAATTTCTCCAGAAAAAAATGCATTCAAAAAAGTGCCGAAAAAATCGCATGTTTTTCTTCTTCAAGATACAAAATCCGTGACAACGATTTCTTATTTAAAATTTAATTTTAACAGTTTTTTGATTGAATATCGTTACATTTGCATGAAATAAAGCAAAAAGTATAAAAATAATGGTTTCAGTGAATATATTTGAAAATAGTGAAGAAATACTCAAAATGTTTTTCTCAGGCCGAGTTACGTCGATTTTGAAAATGTTATTAAAAATCGAGGTACATTTTTCTTTATTGTTCAATCGAGATGAAATCACTTTTAATGAATGTTTTATAGGGAATTAAGCTGAATTCGGTCAAAAATTTCTCCAGAAAAAAATGCATTCAAAAAAGTGCCGAAAAAATCGCATGTTTTTCTTCTTCAAGATACAAAATCCGTGACAACGATTTCTTATTTAAAATTAAATTTTAACAGTTTTTTGATTGAATATCGTTACATTTGCTTGAAATAAAGCAAAAAGTATAAAAATAATGGTTTCAGTGAATATATTTGAAAATAGTGAAGAAATACTAAAAATATGCTTCTTTGGCCGTGAAACGTCGATTTTGAAAATGTTATTAAAAATCGAGGTACATTTTTAATTATTGTTCAATCGAGATGAAATCACTTTTAATGAGTGTTTTATAAGGAATTAAGCTGAATTCGGTCAAACATTTCTCCAGAAAAAAACGCATTCAAAAGTGTACCGAAAAATTCGCATGTTTTTCTTCTTCAAGATACAAAATCCGTGACAACGATTTCTTATTTAAAATTTAATTTTAACAGTTTTTTGATTGAATATCGTTACATTTGCTTGAAATAAAGCAAAAAGTATAAAAATAATGGTTTCAGTGAATATATTTGAAAATAGTGAAGAAATACTCAAAATGTTTTTCTCAGGCCGAGTTACGTCGATTTTGAAAATGTTATTAAAAATCGAGGTACATTTTTCTTTATTGTTCAATCGAGATGAAATCACTTTTAATGAGTGTTTTATAAGGAATTAAGCTGAATTCGGTCAAACATTTCTCCAGAAAAAAACGCATTCAAAAGTGTACCGAAAAAATCGCATGTTTTTCGTCTTCAAGATACAAAATCCGTGACAACGATTTCTAATTGAAAAATTTAATTTTAACAGTTTTTTGATTGAATATCGTTACATTTGCTTGAAATAAAGCAAAAAGTATAAAAATATTGGTTTCAGTGGTTATATTTGAAAATAGTGAACAAATACTCAAAATGTTTTTCTCAGGCCGAGTTACGTCGATTTTGAAAATGTTATTAAAAGTCGAGGTACATTTTTATTTATTGTTCAATCGAGATGAAATCACTTTTAATGAATGTTTTATAGGGAATTATGCTGAATTCGGTCAAAAATTTCTCCAGAAAAAAATGCATTCAAAAAAGTGCCGAAAAAATCGCATGTTTTTCTTCTTCAAGATACAAAATCCGTGACAACGATTTCTTATTTAAAATTTAATTTTAACAGTTTTTTGATTGAATATCGTTACATTTGCATGAAATAAAGCAAAAAGTATAAAAATAATGGTTTCAGTGAATATATTTGAAAATAGTGAAGAAATACTCAAAATGTTTTTCTCAGGCCGAGTTACGTCGATTTTGAAAATGTTATTAAAAATCGAGGTACATTTTTCTTTATTGTTCAATCGAGATGAAATCACTTTTAATGAATGTTTTATAGGGAATTAAGCTGAATTCGGTCAAAAATTTCTCCAGAAAAAAATGCATTCAAAAAAGTGCCGAAAAAATCGCATGTTTTTCTTCTTCAAGATACAAAATCCGTGACAACGATTTCTTATTTAAAATTAAATTTTAACAGTTTTTTGATTGAATATCGTTACATTTGCTTGAAATAAAGCAAAAAGTATAAAAATAATGGTTTCAGTGAATATATTTGAAAATAGTGAAGAAATACTAAAAATATGCTTCTTTGGCCGTGAAACGTCGATTTTGAAAATGTTATTAAAAATCGAGGTACATTTTTAATTATTGTTCAATCGAGATGAAATCACTTTTAATGAGTGTTTTATAAGGAATTAAGCTGAATTCGGTCAAACATTTCTCCAGAAAAAAACGCATTCAAAAGTGTACCGAAAAATTCGCATGTTTTTCTTCTTCAAGATACAAAATCCGTGACAACGATTTCTTATTTAAAATTTAATTTTAACAGTTTTTTGATTGAATATCGTTACATTTGCTTGAAATAAAGCAAAAAGTATAAAAATAATGGTTTCAGTGAATATATTTGAAAATAGTGAAGAAATACTCAAAATGTTTTTCTCAGGCCGAGTTACGTCGATTTTGAAAATGTTATTAAAAATCGAGGTACATTTTTCTTTATTGTTCAATCGAGATGAAATCACTTTTAATGAGTGTTTTATAAGGAATTAAGCTGAATTCGGTCAAACATTTCTCCAGAAAAAAACGCATTCAAAAGTGTACCGAAAAAATCGCATGTTTTTCGTCTTCAAGATACAAAATCCGTGACAACGATTTCTAATTGAAAAATTTAATTTTAACAGTTTTTTGATTGAATATCGTTACATTTGCTTGAAATAAAGCAAAAAGTATAAAAATATTGGTTTCAGTGGTTATATTTGAAAAAAGTGAACAAATACTCAAAATGTTTTTCTCAGGCCGAGTTACGTCGATTTTGAAAATGTTATTAAAAATCGAGGTACATTTTTATTTATTGTTCAATCGAGATGAAATCACTTTTAATGAATGTTTTATAGGGAATTAAGCTGAATTCGGTCAAAAATTTCTCCAGAAAAAAATGCATTCAAAAAAGTGCCGAAAAAATTGCATGTTTTTCTTCTTCAAGATACAAAATCCGTGACAACGATTTCTAATTGAAAAATTTAATTTTAACAGTTTTTTGATTGAATATCGTTACATTTGCTTGAAATAAAGCAAAAAGTATAAAAATAATGGTTTCAGTGAATATATTTGAAAATAGTGAAGAAATACTCAAAATGTTTTTCTCAGGCCGAGTTACGTCGATTTTGAAAATGTTATTAAAAGTCGAGGTACATTTTTATTTATTGTTCAATCGAGATGAAATCACTTTTAATGAATGTTTTATAGGGAATTATGCTGAATTCGGTCAAAAATTTCTCCAGAAAAAAATGCATTCAAAAAAGTGCCGAAAAAATCGCATGTTTTTCTTCTTCAAGATACAAAATCCGTGACAACGATTTCTAATTGAAAAATTTAATTTTAACAGTTTTTTGATTGAATATCGTTACATTTGCTTGAAATAAAGCAAAAAGTATAAAAATATTGGTTTCAGTGGTTATATTTGAAAATAGTGAACAAATACTCAAAATGTTTTTCTCAGGCCGAGTTACGTCGATTTTGAAAATGTTATTAAAAGTCGAGGTACATTTTTATTTATTGTTCAATCGAGATGAAATCACTTTTAATGAATGTTTTATAGGGAATTATGCTGAATTCGGTCAAAAATTTCTCCAGAAAAAAATGCATTCAAAAAAGTGCCGAAAAAATCGCATGTTTTTCTTCTTCAAGATACAAAATCCGTGACAACGATTTCTTATTTAAAATTTAATTTTAACAGTTTTTTGATTGAATATCGTTACATTTGCATGAAATAAAGCAAAAAGTATAAAAATAATGGTTTCAGTGAATATATTTGAAAATAGTGAAGAAATACTCAAAATGTTTTTCTCAGGCCGAGTTACGTCGATTTTGAAAATGTTATTAAAAATCGAGGTACATTTTTCTTTATTGTTCAATCGAGATGAAATCACTTTTAATGAATGTTTTATAGGGAATTAAGCTGAATTCGGTCAAAAATTTCTCCAGAAAAAAATGCATTCAAAAAAGTGCCGAAAAAATCGCATGTTTTTCTTCTTCAAGATACAAAATCCGTGACAACGATTTCTTATTTAAAATTAAATTTTAACAGTTTTTTGATTGAATATCGTTACATTTGCTTGAAATAAAGCAAAAAGTATAAAAATAATGGTTTCAGTGAATATATTTGAAAATAGTGAAGAAATACTAAAAATATGCTTCTTTGGCCGTGAAACGTCGATTTTGAAAATGTTATTAAAAATCGAGGTACATTTTTAATTATTGTTCAATCGAGATGAAATCACTTTTAATGAGTGTTTTATAAGGAATTAAGCTGAATTCGGTCAAACATTTCTCCAGAAAAAAACGCATTCAAAAGTGTACCGAAAAATTCGCATGTTTTTCTTCTTCAAGATACAAAATCCGTGACAACGATTTCTTATTTAAAATTTAATTTTAACAGTTTTTTGATTGAATATCGTTACATTTGCTTGAAATAAAGCAAAAAGTATAAAAATAATGGTTTCAGTGAATATATTTGAAAATAGTGAAGAAATACTCAAAATGTTTTTCTCAGGCCGAGTTACGTCGATTTTGAAAATGTTATTAAAAATCGAGGTACATTTTTCTTTATTGTTCAATCGAGATGAAATCACTTTTAATGAGTGTTTTATAAGGAATTAAGCTGAATTCGGTCAAACATTTCTCCAGAAAAAAACGCATTCAAAAGTGTACCGAAAAAATCGCATGTTTTTCGTCTTCAAGATACAAAATCCGTGACAACGATTTCTAATTGAAAAATTTAATTTTAACAGTTTTTTGATTGAATATCGTTACATTTGCTTGAAATAAAGCAAAAAGTATAAAAATATTGGTTTCAGTGGTTATATTTGAAAATAGTGAACAAATACTCAAAATGTTTTTCTCAGGCCGAGTTACGTCGATTTTGAAAATGTTATTAAAAGTCGAGGTACATTTTTATTTATTGTTCAATCGAGATGAAATCACTTTTAATGAATGTTTTATAGGGAATTATGCTGAATTCGGTCAAAAATTTCTCCAGAAAAAAATGCATTCAAAAAAGTGCCGAAAAAATCGCATGTTTTTCTTCTTCAAGATACAAAATCCGTGACAACGATTTCTTATTTAAAATTTAATTTTAACAGTTTTTTGATTGAATATCGTTACATTTGCATGAAATAAAGCAAAAAGTATAAAAATAATGGTTTCAGTGAATATATTTGAAAATAGTGAAGAAATACTCAAAATGTTTTTCTCAGGCCGAGTTACGTCGATTTTGAAAATGTTATTAAAAATCGAGGTACATTTTTCTTTATTGTTCAATCGAGATGAAATCACTTTTAATGAATGTTTTATAGGGAATTAAGCTGAATTCGGTCAAAAATTTCTCCAGAAAAAAATGCATTCAAAAAAGTGCCGAAAAAATCGCATGTTTTTCTTCTTCAAGATACAAAATCCGTGACAACGATTTCTTATTTAAAATTAAATTTTAACAGTTTTTTGATTGAATATCGTTACATTTGCTTGAAATAAAGCAAAAAGTATAAAAATAATGGTTTCAGTGAATATATTTGAAAATAGTGAAGAAATACTAAAAATATGCTTCTTTGGCCGTGAAACGTCGATTTTGAAAATGTTATTAAAAATCGAGGTACATTTTTAATTATTGTTCAATCGAGATGAAATCACTTTTAATGAGTGTTTTATAAGGAATTAAGCTGAATTCGGTCAAACATTTCTCCAGAAAAAAACGCATTCAAAAGTGTACCGAAAAATTCGCATGTTTTTCTTCTTCAAGATACAAAATCCGTGACAACGATTTCTTATTTAAAATTTAATTTTAACAGTTTTTTGATTGAATATCGTTACATTTGCTTGAAATAAAGCAAAAAGTATAAAAATAATGGTTTCAGTGAATATATTTGAAAATAGTGAAGAAATACTCAAAATGTTTTTCTCAGGCCGAGTTACGTCGATTTTGAAAATGTTATTAAAAATCGAGGTACATTTTTCTTTATTGTTCAATCGAGATGAAATCACTTTTAATGAGTGTTTTATAAGGAATTAAGCTGAATTCGGTCAAACATTTCTCCAGAAAAAAACGCATTCAAAAGTGTACCGAAAAAATCGCATGTTTTTCGTCTTCAAGATACAAAATCCGTGACAACGATTTCTAATTGAAAAATTTAATTTTAACAGTTTTTTGATTGAATATCGTTACATTTGCTTGAAATAAAGCAAAAAGTATAAAAATATTGGTTTCAGTGGTTATATTTGAAAAAAGTGAACAAATACTCAAAATGTTTTTCTCAGGCCGAGTTACGTCGATTTTGAAAATGTTATTAAAAATCGAGGTACATTTTTATTTATTGTTCAATCGAGATGAAATCACTTTTAATGAATGTTTTATAGGGAATTAAGCTGAATTCGGTCAAAAATTTCTCCAGAAAAAAATGCATTCAAAAAAGTGCCGAAAAAATTGCATGTTTTTCTTCTTCAAGATACAAAATCCGTGACAACGATTTCTAATTGAAAAATTTAATTTTAACAGTTTTTTGATTGAATATCGTTACATTTGCTTGAAATAAAGCAAAAAGTATAAAAATAATGGTTTCAGTGAATATATTTGAAAATAGTGAAGAAATACTCAAAATGTTTTTCTCAGGCCGAGTTACGTCGATTTTGAAAATGTTATTAAAAGTCGAGGTACATTTTTATTTATTGTTCAATCGAGATGAAATCACTTTTAATGAATGTTTTATAGGGAATTATGCTGAATTCGGTCAAAAATTTCTCCAGAAAAAAATGCATTCAAAAAAGTGCCGAAAAAATCGCATGTTTTTCTTCTTCAAGATACAAAATCCGTGACAACGATTTCTAATTGAAAAATTTAATTTTAACAGTTTTTTGATTGAATATCGTTACATTTGCTTGAAATAAAGCAAAAAGTATAAAAATATTGGTTTCAGTGGTTATATTTGAAAATAGTGAACAAATACTCAAAATGTTTTTCTCAGGCCGAGTTACGTCGATTTTGAAAATGTTATTAAAAGTCGAGGTACATTTTTATTTATTGTTCAATCGAGATGAAATCACTTTTAATGAATGTTTTATAGGGAATTATGCTGAATTCGGTCAAAAATTTCTCCAGAAAAAAATGCATTCAAAAAAGTGCCGAAAAAATCGCATGTTTTTCTTCTTCAAGATACAAAATCCGTGACAACGATTTCTTATTTAAAATTTAATTTTAACAGTTTTTTGATTGAATATCGTTACATTTGCATGAAATAAAGCAAAAAGTATAAAAATAATGGTTTCAGTGAATATATTTGAAAATAGTGAAGAAATACTCAAAATGTTTTTCTCAGGCCGAGTTACGTCGATTTTGAAAATGTTATTAAAAATCGAGGTACATTTTTCTTTATTGTTCAATCGAGATGAAATCACTTTTAATGAATGTTTTATAGGGAATTAAGCTGAATTCGGTCAAAAATTTCTCCAGAAAAAAATGCATTCAAAAAAGTGCCGAAAAAATCGCATGTTTTTCTTCTTCAAGATACAAAATCCGTGACAACGATTTCTTATTTAAAATTAAATTTTAACAGTTTTTTGATTGAATATCGTTACATTTGCTTGAAATAAAGCAAAAAGTATAAAAATAATGGTTTCAGTGAATATATTTGAAAATAGTGAAGAAATACTAAAAATATGCTTCTTTGGCCGTGAAACGTCGATTTTGAAAATGTTATTAAAAATCGAGGTACATTTTTAATTATTGTTCAATCGAGATGAAATCACTTTTAATGAGTGTTTTATAAGGAATTAAGCTGAATTCGGTCAAACATTTCTCCAGAAAAAAACGCATTCAAAAGTGTACCGAAAAATTCGCATGTTTTTCTTCTTCAAGATACAAAATCCGTGACAACGATTTCTTATTTAAAATTTAATTTTAACAGTTTTTTGATTGAATATCGTTACATTTGCTTGAAATAAAGCAAAAAGTATAAAAATAATGGTTTCAGTGAATATATTTGAAAATAGTGAAGAAATACTCAAAATGTTTTTCTCAGGCCGAGTTACGTCGATTTTGAAAATGTTATTAAAAATCGAGGTACATTTTTCTTTATTGTTCAATCGAGATGAAATCACTTTTAATGAGTGTTTTATAAGGAATTAAGCTGAATTCGGTCAAACATTTCTCCAGAAAAAAACGCATTCAAAAGTGTACCGAAAAAATCGCATGTTTTTCGTCTTCAAGATACAAAATCCGTGACAACGATTTCTAATTGAAAAATTTAATTTTAACAGTTTTTTGATTGAATATCGTTACATTTGCTTGAAATAAAGCAAAAAGTATAAAAATATTGGTTTCAGTGGTTATATTTGAAAATAGTGAACAAATACTCAAAATGTTTTTCTCAGGCCGAGTTACGTCGATTTTGAAAATGTTATTAAAAATCGAGGTACATTTTTATTTATTGTTCAATCGAGATGAAATCACTTTTAATGAATGTTTTATAGGGAATTAAGCTGAATTCGGTCAAAAATTTCTCCAGAAAAAAATGCATTCAAAAAAGTGCCGAAAAAATTGCATGTTTTTCTTCTTCAAGATACAAAATCCGTGACAACGATTTCTAATTGAAAAATTTAATTTTAACAGTTTTTTGATTGAATATCGTTACATTTGCTTGAAATAAAGCAAAAAGTATAAAAATAATGGTTTCAGTGAATATATTTGAAAATAGTGAAGAAATACTCAAAATGTTTTTCTCAGGCCGAGTTACGTCGATTTTGAAAATGTTATTAAAAGTCGAGGTACATTTTTATTTATTGTTCAATCGAGATGAAATCACTTTTAATGAATGTTTTATAGGGAATTAAGCTGAATTCGGTCAAAAATTTCTCCAGAAAAAAATGCATTCAAAAAAGTGCCGAAAAAATTGCATGTTTTTCTTCTTCAAGATACAAAATCCGTGACAACGATTTCTAATTGAAAAATTTAATTTTAACAGTTTTTTGATTGAATATCGTTACATTTGCTTGAAATAAAGCAAAAAGTATAAAAATAATGGTTTCAGTGAATATATTTGAAAATAGTGAAGAAATACTCAAAATGTTTTTCTCAGGCCGAGTTACGTCGATTTTGAAAATGTTATTAAAAGTCGAGGTACATTTTTATTTATTGTTCAATCGAGATGAAATCACTTTTAATGAATGTTTTATAGGGAATTATGCTGAATTCGGTCAAACATTTCTCCAGAAAAAAATGCATTCAAAAAAGTGCCGAAAAAATCGCATGTTTTTCTTCTTCAAGATACAAAATCCGTGACAACGATTTCTAATTGAAAAATTTAATTTTAACAGTTTTTTGATTGAATATCGTTACATTTGCTTGAAATAAAGCAAAAAGTATAAAAATAATGGTTTCAGTGAATATATTTGAAAATAGTGAAGAAATACTCAAAATGTTTTTCTCAGGCCGAGTTACGTCGATTTTGAAAATGTTATTAAAAATCGAGGTACATTTTTCTTTATTGTTCAATCGAGATGAAATCACTTTTAATGAGTGTTTTATAAGGAATTAAGCTGAATTCGGTCAAACATTTCTCCAGAAAAAAACGCATTCAAAAGTGTACCGAAAAAATCGCATGTTTTTCGTCTTCAAGATACAAAATCCGTGACAACGATTTCTAATTGAAAAATTTAATTTTAACAGTTTTTTGATTGAATATCGTTACATTTGCTTGAAATAAAGCAAAAAGTATAAAAATATTGGTTTCAGTGGTTATATTTGAAAATAGTGAACAAATACTCAAAATGTTTTTCTCAGGCCGAGTTACGTCGATTTTGAAAATGTTATTAAAAATCGAGGTACATTTTTATTTATTGTTCAATCGAGATGAAATCACTTTTAATGAATGTTTTATAGGGAATTAAGCTGAATTCGGTCAAAAATTTCTCCAGAAAAAAATGCATTCAAAAAAGTGCCGAAAAAATTGCATGTTTTTCTTCTTCAAGATACAAAATCCGTGACAACGATTTCTAATTGAAAAATTTAATTTTAACAGTTTTTTGATTGAATATCGTTACATTTGCTTGAAATAAAGCAAAAAGTATAAAAATAATGGTTTCAGTGAATATATTTGAAAATAGTGAAGAAATACTCAAAATGTTTTTCTCAGGCCGAGTTACGTCGATTTTGAAAATGTTATTAAAAGTCGAGGTACATTTTTATTTATTGTTCAATCGAGATGAAATCACTTTTAATGAATGTTTTATAGGGAATTATGCTGAATTCGGTCAAAAATTTCTCCAGAAAAAAATGCATTCAAAAAAGTGCCGAAAAAATCGCATGTTTTTCTTCTTCAAGATACAAAATCCGTGACAACGATTTCTAATTGAAAAATTTAATTTTAACAGTTTTTTGATTGAATATCGTTACATTTGCTTGAAATAAAGCAAAAAGTATAAAAATATTGGTTTCAGTGGTTATATTTGAAAATAGTGAACAAATACTCAAAATGTTTTTCTCAGGCCGAGTTACGTCGATTTTGAAAATGTTATTAAAAGTCGAGGTACATTTTTATTTATTGTTCAATCGAGATGAAATCACTTTTAATGAATGTTTTATAGGGAATTATGCTGAATTCGGTCAAAAATTTCTCCAGAAAAAAATGCATTCAAAAAAGTGCCGAAAAAATCGCATGTTTTTCTTCTTCAAGATACAAAATCCGTGACAACGATTTCTTATTTAAAATTTAATTTTAACAGTTTTTTGATTGAATATCGTTACATTTGCATGAAATAAAGCAAAAAGTATAAAAATAATGGTTTCAGTGAATATATTTGAAAATAGTGAAGAAATACTCAAAATGTTTTTCTCAGGCCGAGTTACGTCGATTTTGAAAATGTTATTAAAAATCGAGGTACATTTTTCTTTATTGTTCAATCGAGATGAAATCACTTTTAATGAATGTTTTATAGGGAATTAAGCTGAATTCGGTCAAAAATTTCTCCAGAAAAAAATGCATTCAAAAAAGTGCCGAAAAAATCGCATGTTTTTCTTCTTCAAGATACAAAATCCGTGACAACGATTTCTTATTTAAAATTAAATTTTAACAGTTTTTTGATTGAATATCGTTACATTTGCTTGAAATAAAGCAAAAAGTATAAAAATAATGGTTTCAGTGAATATATTTGAAAATAGTGAAGAAATACTCAAAATGTTTTTCTCAGGCCGAGTTACGTCGATTTTGAAAATGTTATTAAAAATCGAGGTACATTTTTCTTTATTGTTCAATCGAGATGAAATCACTTTTAATGAGTGTTTTATAAGGAATTAAGCTGAATTCGGTCAAACATTTCTCCAGAAAAAAACGCATTCAAAAGTGTACCGAAAAAATCGCATGTTTTTCGTCTTCAAGATACAAAATCCGTGACAACGATTTCTAATTGAAAAATTTAATTTTAACAGTTTTTTGATTGAATATCGTTACATTTGCTTGAAATAAAGCAAAAAGTATAAAAATATTGGTTTCAGTGGTTATATTTGAAAATAGTGAACAAATACTCAAAATGTTTTTCTCAGGCCGAGTTACGTCGATTTTGAAAATGTTATTAAAAATCGAGGTACATTTTTATTTATTGTTCAATCGAGATGAAATCACTTTTAATGAATGTTTTATAGGGAATTAAGCTGAATTCGGTCAAAAATTTCTCCAGAAAAAAATGCATTCAAAAAAGTGCCGAAAAAATTGCATGTTTTTCTTCTTCAAGATACAAAATCCGTGACAACGATTTCTAATTGAAAAATTTAATTTTAACAGTTTTTTGATTGAATATCGTTACATTTGCTTGAAATAAAGCAAAAAGTATAAAAATAATGGTTTCAGTGAATATATTTGAAAATAGTGAAGAAATACTCAAAATGTTTTTCTCAGGCCGAGTTACGTCGATTTTGAAAATGTTATTAAAAGTCGAGGTACATTTTTATTTATTGTTCAATCGAGATGAAATCACTTTTAATGAATGTTTTATAGGGAATTAAGCTGAATTCGGTCAAAAATTTCTCCAGAAAAAAATGCATTCAAAAAAGTGCCGAAAAAATTGCATGTTTTTCTTCTTCAAGATACAAAATCCGTGACAACGATTTCTAATTGAAAAATTTAATTTTAACAGTTTTTTGATTGAATATCGTTACATTTGCTTGAAATAAAGCAAAAAGTATAAAAATAATGGTTTCAGTGAATATATTTGAAAATAGTGAAGAAATACTCAAAATGTTTTTCTCAGGCCGAGTTACGTCGATTTTGAAAATGTTATTAAAAGTCGAGGTACATTTTTATTTATTGTTCAATCGAGATGAAATCACTTTTAATGAATGTTTTATAGGGAATTATGCTGAATTCGGTCAAACATTTCTCCAGAAAAAAATGCATTCAAAAAAGTGCCGAAAAAATCGCATGTTTTTCTTCTTCAAGATACAAAATCCGTGACAACGATTTCTAATTGAAAAATTTAATTTTAACAGTTTTTTGATTGAATATCGTTACATTTGCTTGAAATAAAGCAAAAAGTATAAAAATATTGGTTTCAGTGGTTATATTTGAAAATAGTGAACAAATACTCAAAATGTTTTTCTCAGGCCGAGTTACGTCGATTTTGAAAATGTTATTAAAAGTCGAGGTACATTTTTATTTATTGTTCAATCGAGATGAAATCACTTTTAATGAATGTTTTATAGGGAATTATGCTGAATTCGGTCAAAAATTTCTCCAGAAAAAAATGCATTCAAAAAAGTGCCGAAAAAATCGCATGTTTTTCTTCTTCAAGATACAAAATCCGTGACAACGATTTCTTATTTAAAATTTAATTTTAACAGTTTTTTGATTGAATATCGTTACATTTGCATGAAATAAAGCAAAAAGTATAAAAATAATGGTTTCAGTGAATATATTTGAAAATAGTGAAGAAATACTCAAAATGTTTTTCTCAGGCCGAGTTACGTCGATTTTGAAAATGTTATTAAAAATCGAGGTACATTTTTCTTTATTGTTCAATCGAGATGAAATCACTTTTAATGAATGTTTTATAGGGAATTAAGCTGAATTCGGTCAAAAATTTCTCCAGAAAAAAATGCATTCAAAAAAGTGCCGAAAAAATCGCATGTTTTTCTTCTTCAAGATACAAAATCCGTGACAACGATTTCTTATTTAAAATTAAATTTTAACAGTTTTTTGATTGAATATCGTTACATTTGCTTGAAATAAAGCAAAAAGTATAAAAATAATGGTTTCAGTGAATATATTTGAAAATAGTGAAGAAATACTAAAAATATGCTTCTTTGGCCGTGAAACGTCGATTTTGAAAATGTTATTAAAAATCGAGGTACATTTTTAATTATTGTTCAATCGAGATGAAATCACTTTTAATGAGTGTTTTATAAGGAATTAAGCTGAATTCGGTCAAACATTTCTCCAGAAAAAAACGCATTCAAAAGTGTACCGAAAAATTCGCATGTTTTTCTTCTTCAAGATACAAAATCCGTGACAACGATTTCTTATTTAAAATTTAATTTTAACAGTTTTTTGATTGAATATCGTTACATTTGCTTGAAATAAAGCAAAAAGTATAAAAATAATGGTTTCAGTGAATATATTTGAAAATAGTGAAGAAATACTCAAAATGTTTTTCTCAGGCCGAGTTACGTCGATTTTGAAAATGTTATTAAAAATCGAGGTACATTTTTCTTTATTGTTCAATCGAGATGAAATCACTTTTAATGAGTGTTTTATAAGGAATTAAGCTGAATTCGGTCAAACATTTCTCCAGAAAAAAACGCATTCAAAAGTGTACCGAAAAAATCGCATGTTTTTCGTCTTCAAGATACAAAATCCGTGACAACGATTTCTAATTGAAAAATTTAATTTTAACAGTTTTTTGATTGAATATCGTTACATTTGCTTGAAATAAAGCAAAAAGTATAAAAATATTGGTTTCAGTGGTTATATTTGAAAATAGTGAACAAATACTCAAAATGTTTTTCTCAGGCCGAGTTACGTCGATTTTGAAAATGTTATTAAAAATCGAGGTACATTTTTATTTATTGTTCAATCGAGATGAAATCACTTTTAATGAATGTTTTATAGGGAATTAAGCTGAATTCGGTCAAAAATTTCTCCAGAAAAAAATGCATTCAAAAAAGTGCCGAAAAAATTGCATGTTTTTCTTCTTCAAGATACAAAATCCGTGACAACGATTTCTAATTGAAAAATTTAATTTTAACAGTTTTTTGATTGAATATCGTTACATTTGCTTGAAATAAAGCAAAAAGTATAAAAATAATGGTTTCAGTGAATATATTTGAAAATAGTGAAGAAATACTCAAAATGTTTTTCTCAGGCCGAGTTACGTCGATTTTGAAAATGTTATTAAAAGTCGAGGTACATTTTTATTTATTGTTCAATCGAGATGAAATCACTTTTAATGAATGTTTTATAGGGAATTATGCTGAATTCGGTCAAAAATTTCTCCAGAAAAAAATGCATTCAAAAAAGTGCCGAAAAAATCGCATGTTTTTCTTCTTCAAGATACAAAATCCGTGACAACGATTTCTAATTGAAAAATTTAATTTTAACAGTTTTTTGATTGAATATCGTTACATTTGCTTGAAATAAAGCAAAAAGTATAAAAATATTGGTTTCAGTGGTTATATTTGAAAATAGTGAACAAATACTCAAAATGTTTTTCTCAGGCCGAGTTACGTCGATTTTGAAAATGTTATTAAAAGTCGAGGTACATTTTTATTTATTGTTCAATCGAGATGAAATCACTTTTAATGAATGTTTTATAGGGAATTATGCTGAATTCGGTCAAAAATTTCTCCAGAAAAAAATGCATTCAAAAAAGTGCCGAAAAAATCGCATGTTTTTCTTCTTCAAGATACAAAATCCGTGACAACGATTTCTTATTTAAAATTTAATTTTAACAGTTTTTTGATTGAATATCGTTACATTTGCATGAAATAAAGCAAAAAGTATAAAAATAATGGTTTCAGTGAATATATTTGAAAATAGTGAAGAAATACTCAAAATGTTTTTCTCAGGCCGAGTTACGTCGATTTTGAAAATGTTATTAAAAATCGAGGTACATTTTTCTTTATTGTTCAATCGAGATGAAATCACTTTTAATGAATGTTTTATAGGGAATTAAGCTGAATTCGGTCAAAAATTTCTCCAGAAAAAAATGCATTCAAAAAAGTGCCGAAAAAATCGCATGTTTTTCTTCTTCAAGATACAAAATCCGTGACAACGATTTCTTATTTAAAATTAAATTTTAACAGTTTTTTGATTGAATATCGTTACATTTGCTTGAAATAAAGCAAAAAGTATAAAAATAATGGTTTCAGTGAATATATTTGAAAATAGTGAAGAAATACTAAAAATATGCTTCTTTGGCCGTGAAACGTCGATTTTGAAAATGTTATTAAAAATCGAGGTACATTTTTAATTATTGTTCAATCGAGATGAAATCACTTTTAATGAGTGTTTTATAAGGAATTAAGCTGAATTCGGTCAAACATTTCTCCAGAAAAAAACGCATTCAAAAGTGTACCGAAAAATTCGCATGTTTTTCTTCTTCAAGATACAAAATCCGTGACAACGATTTCTTATTTAAAATTTAATTTTAACAGTTTTTTGATTGAATATCGTTACATTTGCTTGAAATAAAGCAAAAAGTATAAAAATAATGGTTTCAGTGAATATATTTGAAAATAGTGAAGAAATACTCAAAATGTTTTTCTCAGGCCGAGTTACGTCGATTTTGAAAATGTTATTAAAAATCGAGGTACATTTTTCTTTATTGTTCAATCGAGATGAAATCACTTTTAATGAGTGTTTTATAAGGAATTAAGCTGAATTCGGTCAAACATTTCTCCAGAAAAAAACGCATTCAAAAGTGTACCGAAAAAATCGCATGTTTTTCGTCTTCAAGATACAAAATCCGTGACAACGATTTCTAATTGAAAAATTTAATTTTAACAGTTTTTTGATTGAATATCGTTACATTTGCTTGAAATAAAGCAAAAAGTATAAAAATATTGGTTTCAGTGGTTATATTTGAAAATAGTGAACAAATACTCAAAATGTTTTTCTCAGGCCGAGTTACGTCGATTTTGAAAATGTTATTAAAAATCGAGGTACATTTTTATTTATTGTTCAATCGAGATGAAATCACTTTTAATGAATGTTTTATAGGGAATTAAGCTGAATTCGGTCAAAAATTTCTCCAGAAAAAAATGCATTCAAAAAAGTGCCGAAAAAATTGCATGTTTTTCTTCTTCAAGATACAAAATCCGTGACAACGATTTCTAATTGAAAAATTTAATTTTAACAGTTTTTTGATTGAATATCGTTACATTTGCTTGAAATAAAGCAAAAAGTATAAAAATAATGGTTTCAGTGAATATATTTGAAAATAGTGAAGAAATACTCAAAATGTTTTTCTCAGGCCGAGTTACGTCGATTTTGAAAATGTTATTAAAAGTCGAGGTACATTTTTATTTATTGTTCAATCGAGATGAAATCACTTTTAATGAATGTTTTATAGGGAATTAAGCTGAATTCGGTCAAAAATTTCTCCAGAAAAAAATGCATTCAAAAAAGTGCCGAAAAAATTGCATGTTTTTCTTCTTCAAGATACAAAATCCGTGACAACGATTTCTAATTGAAAAATTTAATTTTAACAGTTTTTTGATTGAATATCGTTACATTTGCTTGAAATAAAGCAAAAAGTATAAAAATAATGGTTTCAGTGAATATATTTGAAAATAGTGAAGAAATACTCAAAATGTTTTTCTCAGGCCGAGTTACGTCGATTTTGAAAATGTTATTAAAAGTCGAGGTACATTTTTATTTATTGTTCAATCGAGATGAAATCACTTTTAATGAATGTTTTATAGGGAATTATGCTGAATTCGTTCAAACATTTCTCCAGAAAAAAATGCATTCAAAAAAGTGCCGAAAAAATCGCATGTTTTTCTTCTTCAAGATACAAAATCCGTGACAACGATTTCTAATTGAAAAATTTAATTTTAACAGTTTTTTGATTGAATATCGTTACATTTGCTTGAAATAAAGCAAAAAGTATAAAAATATTGGTTTCAGTGGTTATATTTGAAAATAGTGAACAAATACTCAAAATGTTTTTCTCAGGCCGAGTTACGTCGATTTTGAAAATGTTATTAAAAGTCGAGGTACATTTTTATTTATTGTTCAATCGAGATGAAATCACTTTTAATGAATGTTTTATAGGGAATTATGCTGAATTCGGTCAAAAATTTCTCCAGAAAAAAATGCATTCAAAAAAGTGCCGAAAAAATCGCATGTTTTTCTTCTTCAAGATACAAAATCCGTGACAACGATTTCTTATTTAAAATTTAATTTTAACAGTTTTTTGATTGAATATCGTTACATTTGCATGAAATAAAGCAAAAAGTATAAAAATAATGGTTTCAGTGAATATATTTGAAAATAGTGAAGAAATACTCAAAATGTTTTTCTCAGGCCGAGTTACGTCGATTTTGAAAATGTTATTAAAAATCGAGGTACATTTTTCTTTATTGTTCAATCGAGATGAAATCACTTTTAATGAATGTTTTATAGGGAATTAAGCTGAATTCGGTCAAAAATTTCTCCAGAAAAAAATGCATTCAAAAAAGTGCCGAAAAAATCGCATGTTTTTCTTCTTCAAGATACAAAATCCGTGACAACGATTTCTTATTTAAAATTTAATTTTAACAGTTTTTTGATTGAATATCGTTACATTTGCATGAAATAAAGCAAAAAGTATAAAAATAATGGTTTCAGTGAATATATTTGAAAATAGTGAAGAAATACTCAAAATGTTTTTCTCAGGCCGAGTTACGTCGATTTTGAAAATGTTATTAAAAATCGAGGTACATTTTTCTTTATTGTTCAATCGAGATGAAATCACTTTTAATGAATGTTTTATAGGGAATTAAGCTGAATTCGGTCAAAAATTTCTCCAGAAAAAAATGCATTCAAAAAAGTGCCGAAAAAATCGCATGTTTTTCTTCTTCAAGATACAAAATCCGTGACAACGATTTCTTATTTAAAATTAAATTTTAACAGTTTTTTGATTGAATATCGTTACATTTGCTTGAAATAAAGCAAAAAGTATAAAAATAATGGTTTCAGTGAATATATTTGAAAATAGTGAAGAAATACTCAAAATGTTTTTCTCAGGCCGAGTTACGTCGATTTTGAAAATGTTATTAAAAGTCGAGGTACATTTTTATTTATTGTTCAATCGAGATGAAATCACTTTTAATGAATGTTTTATAGGGAATTATGCTGAATTCGGTCAAAAATTTCTCCAGAAAAAAATGCATTCAAAAAAGTGCCGAAAAAATCGCATGTTTTTCTTCTTCAAGATACAAAATCCGTGACAACGATTTCTAATTGAAAAATTTAATTTTAACAGTTTTTTGATTGAATATCGTTACATTTGCTTGAAATAAAGCAAAAAGTATAAAAATATTGGTTTCAGTGGTTATATTTGAAAATAGTGAACAAATACTCAAAATGTTTTTCTCAGGCCGAGTTACGTCGATTTTGAAAATGTTATTAAAAGTCGAGGTACATTTTTATTTATTGTTCAATCGAGATGAAATCACTTTTAATGAATGTTTTATAGGGAATTATGCTGAATTCGGTCAAAAATTTCTCCAGAAAAAAATGCATTCAAAAAAGTGCCGAAAAAATCGCATGTTTTTCTTCTTCAAGATACAAAATCCGTGACAACGATTTCTTATTTAAAATTTAATTTTAACAGTTTTTTGATTGAATATCGTTACATTTGCATGAAATAAAGCAAAAAGTATAAAAATAATGGTTTCAGTGAATATATTTGAAAATAGTGAAGAAATACTCAAAATGTTTTTCTCAGGCCGAGTTACGTCGATTTTGAAAATGTTATTAAAAATCGAGGTACATTTTTCTTTATTGTTCAATCGAGATGAAATCACTTTTAATGAATGTTTTATAGGGAATTAAGCTGAATTCGGTCAAAAATTTCTCCAGAAAAAAATGCATTCAAAAAAGTGCCGAAAAAATCGCATGTTTTTCTTCTTCAAGATACAAAATCCGTGACAACGATTTCTTATTTAAAATTAAATTTTAACAGTTTTTTGATTGAATATCGTTACATTTGCTTGAAATAAAGCAAAAAGTATAAAAATAATGGTTTCAGTGAATATATTTGAAAATAGTGAAGAAATACTCAAAATGTTTTTCTCAGGCCGAGTTACGTCGATTTTGAAAATGTTATTAAAAATCGAGGTACATTTTTCTTTATTGTTCAATCGAGATGAAATCACTTTTAATGAGTGTTTTATAAGGAATTAAGCTGAATTCGGTCAAACATTTCTCCAGAAAAAAACGCATTCAAAAGTGTACCGAAAAAATCGCATGTTTTTCGTCTTCAAGATACAAAATCCGTGACAACGATTTCTAATTGAAAAATTTAATTTTAACAGTTTTTTGATTGAATATCGTTACATTTGCTTGAAATAAAGCAAAAAGTATAAAAATATTGGTTTCAGTGGTTATATTTGAAAATAGTGAACAAATACTCAAAATGTTTTTCTCAGGCCGAGTTACGTCGATTTTGAAAATGTTATTAAAAATCGAGGTACATTTTTATTTATTGTTCAATCGAGATGAAATCACTTTTAATGAATGTTTTATAGGGAATTAAGCTGAATTCGGTCAAAAATTTCTCCAGAAAAAAATGCATTCAAAAAAGTGCCGAAAAAATTGCATGTTTTTCTTCTTCAAGATACAAAATCCGTGACAACGATTTCTAATTGAAAAATTTAATTTTAACAGTTTTTTGATTGAATATCGTTACATTTGCTTGAAATAAAGCAAAAAGTATAAAAATAATGGTTTCAGTGAATATATTTGAAAATAGTGAAGAAATACTCAAAATGTTTTTCTCAGGCCGAGTTACGTCGATTTTGAAAATGTTATTAAAAGTCGAGGTACATTTTTATTTATTGTTCAATCGAGATGAAATCACTTTTAATGAATGTTTTATAGGGAATTAAGCTGAATTCGGTCAAAAATTTCTCCAGAAAAAAATGCATTCAAAAAAGTGCCGAAAAAATTGCATGTTTTTCTTCTTCAAGATACAAAATCCGTGACAACGATTTCTAATTGAAAAATTTAATTTTAACAGTTTTTTGATTGAATATCGTTACATTTGCTTGAAATAAAGCAAAAAGTATAAAAATAATGGTTTCAGTGAATATATTTGAAAATAGTGAAGAAATACTCAAAATGTTTTTCTCAGGCCGAGTTACGTCGATTTTGAAAATGTTATTAAAAGTCGAGGTACATTTTTATTTATTGTTCAATCGAGATGAAATCACTTTTAATGAATGTTTTATAGGGAATTATGCTGAATTCGTTCAAACATTTCTCCAGAAAAAAATGCATTCAAAAAAGTGCCGAAAAAATCGCATGTTTTTCTTCTTCAAGATACAAAATCCGTGACAACGATTTCTAATTGAAAAATTTAATTTTAACAGTTTTTTGATTGAATATCGTTACATTTGCTTGAAATAAAGCAAAAAGTATAAAAATATTGGTTTCAGTGGTTATATTTGAAAATAGTGAACAAATACTCAAAATGTTTTTCTCAGGCCGAGTTACGTCGATTTTGAAAATGTTATTAAAAGTCGAGGTACATTTTTATTTATTGTTCAATCGAGATGAAATCACTTTTAATGAATGTTTTATAGGGAATTATGCTGAATTCGGTCAAAAATTTCTCCAGAAAAAAATGCATTCAAAAAAGTGCCGAAAAAATCGCATGTTTTTCTTCTTCAAGATACAAAATCCGTGACAACGATTTCTTATTTAAAATTTAATTTTAACAGTTTTTTGATTGAATATCGTTACATTTGCATGAAATAAAGCAAAAAGTATAAAAATAATGGTTTCAGTGAATATATTTGAAAATAGTGAAGAAATACTCAAAATGTTTTTCTCAGGCCGAGTTACGTCGATTTTGAAAATGTTATTAAAAATCGAGGTACATTTTTCTTTATTGTTCAATCGAGATGAAATCACTTTTAATGAATGTTTTATAGGGAATTAAGCTGAATTCGGTCAAAAATTTCTCCAGAAAAAAATGCATTCAAAAAAGTGCCGAAAAAATCGCATGTTTTTCTTCTTCAAGATACAAAATCCGTGACAACGATTTCTTATTTAAAATTAAATTTTAACAGTTTTTTGATTGAATATCGTTACATTTGCTTGAAATAAAGCAAAAAGTATAAAAATAATGGTTTCAGTGAATATATTTGAAAATAGTGAAGAAATACTAAAAATATGCTTCTTTGGCCGTGAAACGTCGATTTTGAAAATGTTATTAAAAATCGAGGTACATTTTTAATTATTGTTCAATCGAGATGAAATCACTTTTAATGAGTGTTTTATAAGGAATTAAGCTGAATTCGGTCAAACATTTCTCCAGAAAAAAACGCATTCAAAAGTGTACCGAAAAATTCGCATGTTTTTCTTCTTCAAGATACAAAATCCGTGACAACGATTTCTTATTTAAAATTTAATTTTAACAGTTTTTTGATTGAATATCGTTACATTTGCTTGAAATAAAGCAAAAAGTATAAAAATAATGGTTTCAGTGAATATATTTGAAAATAGTGAAGAAATACTCAAAATGTTTTTCTCAGGCCGAGTTACGTCGATTTTGAAAATGTTATTAAAAATCGAGGTACATTTTTCTTTATTGTTCAATCGAGATGAAATCACTTTTAATGAGTGTTTTATAAGGAATTAAGCTGAATTCGGTCAAACATTTCTCCAGAAAAAAACGCATTCAAAAGTGTACCGAAAAAATCGCATGTTTTTCGTCTTCAAGATACAAAATCCGTGACAACGATTTCTAATTGAAAAATTTAATTTTAACAGTTTTTTGATTGAATATCGTTACATTTGCTTGAAATAAAGCAAAAAGTATAAAAATATTGGTTTCAGTGGTTATATTTGAAAATAGTGAACAAATACTCAAAATGTTTTTCTCAGGCCGAGTTACGTCGATTTTGAAAATGTTATTAAAAATCGAGGTACATTTTTATTTATTGTTCAATCGAGATGAAATCACTTTTAATGAATGTTTTATAGGGAATTAAGCTGAATTCGGTCAAACATTTCTCCAGAAAAAAATGCATTCAAAAAAGTGCCGAAAAAATTGCATGTTTTTCTTCTTCAAGATACAAAATCCGTGACAACGATTTCTAATTGAAAAATTTAATTTTAACAGTTTTTTGATTGAATATCGTTACATTTGCTTGAAATAAAGCAAAAAGTATAAAAATAATGGTTTCAGTGAATATATTTGAAAATAGTGAAGAAATACTCAAAATGTTTTTCTCAGGCCGAGTTACGTCGATTTTGAAAATGTTATTAAAAGTCGAGGTACATTTTTATTTATTGTTCAATCGAGATGAAATCACTTTTAATGAATGTTTTATAGGGAATTATGCTGAATTCGGTCAAAAATTTCTCCAGAAAAAAATGCATTCAAAAAAGTGCCGAAAAAATCGCATGTTTTTCTTCTTCAAGATACAAAATCCGTGACAACGATTTCTTATTTAAAATTTAATTTTAACAGTTTTTTGATTGAATATCGTTACATTTGCATGAAATAAAGCAAAAAGTATAAAAATAATGGTTTCAGTGAATATATTTGAAAATAGTGAAGAAATACTCAAAATGTTTTTCTCAGGCCGAGTTACGTCGATTTTGAAAATGTTATTAAAAATCGAGGTACATTTTTCTTTATTGTTCAATCGAGATGAAATCACTTTTAATGAATGTTTTATAGGGAATTAAGCTGAATTCGGTCAAAAATTTCTCCAGAAAAAAATGCATTCAAAAAAGTGCCGAAAAAATCGCATGTTTTTCTTCTTCAAGATACAAAATCCGTGACAACGATTTCTTATTTAAAATTAAATTTTAACAGTTTTTTGATTGAATATCGTTACATTTGCTTGAAATAAAGCAAAAAGTATAAAAATAATGGTTTCAGTGAATATATTTGAAAATAGTGAAGAAATACTAAAAATATGCTTCTTTGGCCGTGAAACGTCGATTTTGAAAATGTTATTAAAAATCGAGGTACATTTTTAATTATTGTTCAATCGAGATGAAATCACTTTTAATGAGTGTTTTATAAGGAATTAAGCTGAATTCGGTCAAACATTTCTCCAGAAAAAAACGCATTCAAAAGTGTACCGAAAAATTCGCATGTTTTTCTTCTTCAAGATACAAAATCCGTGACAACGATTTCTTATTTAAAATTTAATTTTAACAGTTTTTTGATTGAATATCGTTACATTTGCTTGAAATAAAGCAAAAAGTATAAAAATAATGGTTTCAGTGAATATATTTGAAAATAGTGAAGAAATACTCAAAATGTTTTTCTCAGGCCGAGTTACGTCGATTTTGAAAATGTTATTAAAAATCGAGGTACATTTTTCTTTATTGTTCAATCGAGATGAAATCACTTTTAATGAGTGTTTTATAAGGAATTAAGCTGAATTCGGTCAAACATTTCTCCAGAAAAAAACGCATTCAAAAGTGTACCGAAAAAATCGCATGTTTTTCGTCTTCAAGATACAAAATCCGTGACAACGATTTCTAATTGAAAAATTTAATTTTAACAGTTTTTTGATTGAATATCGTTACATTTGCTTGAAATAAAGCAAAAAGTATAAAAATATTGGTTTCAGTGGTTATATTTGAAAATAGTGAACAAATACTCAAAATGTTTTTCTCAGGCCGAGTTACGTCGATTTTGAAAATGTTATTAAAAATCGAGGTACATTTTTATTTATTGTTCAATCGAGATGAAATCACTTTTAATGAATGTTTTATAGGGAATTAAGCTGAATTCGGTCAAAAATTTCTCCAGAAAAAAATGCATTCAAAAAAGTGCCGAAAAAATTGCATGTTTTTCTTCTTCAAGATACAAAATCCGTGACAACGATTTCTAATTGAAAAATTTAATTTTAACAGTTTTTTGATTGAATATCGTTACATTTGCTTGAAATAAAGCAAAAAGTATAAAAATAATGGTTTCAGTGAATATATTTGAAAATAGTGAAGAAATACTCAAAATGTTTTTCTCAGGCCGAGTTACGTCGATTTTGAAAATGTTATTAAAAGTCGAGGTACATTTTTATTTATTGTTCAATCGAGATGAAATCACTTTTAATGAATGTTTTATAGGGAATTATGCTGAATTCGGTCAAAAATTTCTCCAGAAAAAAATGCATTCAAAAAAGTGCCGAAAAAATCGCATGTTTTTCTTCTTCAAGATACAAAATCCGTGACAACGATTTCTAATTGAAAAATTTAATTTTAACAGTTTTTTGATTGAATATCGTTACATTTGCTTGAAATAAAGCAAAAAGTATAAAAATATTGGTTTCAGTGGTTATATTTGAAAATAGTGAACAAATACTCAAAATGTTTTTCTCAGGCCGAGTTACGTCGATTTTGAAAATGTTATTAAAAGTCGAGGTACATTTTTATTTATTGTTCAATCGAGATGAAATCACTTTTAATGAATGTTTTATAGGGAATTATGCTGAATTCGGTCAAAAATTTCTCCAGAAAAAAATGCATTCAAAAAAGTGCCGAAAAAATCGCATGTTTTTCTTCTTCAAGATACAAAATCCGTGACAACGATTTCTTATTTAAAATTTAATTTTAACAGTTTTTTGATTGAATATCGTTACATTTGCATGAAATAAAGCAAAAAGTATAAAAATAATGGTTTCAGTGAATATATTTGAAAATAGTGAAGAAATACTCAAAATGTTTTTCTCAGGCCGAGTTACGTCGATTTTGAAAATGTTATTAAAAATCGAGGTACATTTTTCTTTATTGTTCAATCGAGATGAAATCACTTTTAATGAATGTTTTATAGGGAATTAAGCTGAATTCGGTCAAAAATTTCTCCAGAAAAAAATGCATTCAAAAAAGTGCCGAAAAAATCGCATGTTTTTCTTCTTCAAGATACAAAATCCGTGACAACGATTTCTTATTTAAAATTAAATTTTAACAGTTTTTTGATTGAATATCGTTACATTTGCTTGAAATAAAGCAAAAAGTATAAAAATAATGGTTTCAGTGAATATATTTGAAAATAGTGAAGAAATACTCAAAATGTTTTTCTCAGGCCGAGTTACGTCGATTTTGAAAATGTTATTAAAAATCGAGGTACATTTTTCTTTATTGTTCAATCGAGATGAAATCACTTTTAATGAGTGTTTTATAAGGAATTAAGCTGAATTCGGTCAAACATTTCTCCAGAAAAAAACGCATTCAAAAGTGTACCGAAAAAATCGCATGTTTTTCGTCTTCAAGATACAAAATCCGTGACAACGATTTCTAATTGAAAAATTTAATTTTAACAGTTTTTTGATTGAATATCGTTACATTTGCTTGAAATAAAGCAAAAAGTATAAAAATAATGGTTTCAGTGAATATATTTGAAAATAGTGAAGAAATACTCAAAATGTTTTTCTCAGGCCGAGTTACGTCGATTTTGAAAATGTTATTAAAAGTCGAGGTACATTTTTATTTATTGTTCAATCGAGATGAAATCACTTTTAATGAATGTTTTATAGGGAATTATGCTGAATTCGGTCAAAAATTTCTCCAGAAAAAAATGCATTCAAAAAAGTGCCGAAAAAATCGCATGTTTTTCTTCTTCAAGATACAAAATCCGTGACAACGATTTCTAATTGAAAAATTTAATTTTAACAGTTTTTTGATTGAATATCGTTACATTTGCTTGAAATAAAGCAAAAAGTATAAAAATATTGGTTTCAGTGGTTATATTTGAAAATAGTGAACAAATACTCAAAATGTTTTTCTCAGGCCGAGTTACGTCGATTTTGAAAATGTTATTAAAAGTCGAGGTACATTTTTATTTATTGTTCAATCGAGATGAAATCACTTTTAATGAATGTTTTATAGGGAATTATGCTGAATTCGGTCAAAAATTTCTCCAGAAAAAAATGCATTCAAAAAAGTGCCGAAAAAATCGCATGTTTTTCTTCTTCAAGATACAAAATCCGTGACAACGATTTCTTATTTAAAATTTAATTTTAACAGTTTTTTGATTGAATATCGTTACATTTGCATGAAATAAAGCAAAAAGTATAAAAATAATGGTTTCAGTGAATATATTTGAAAATAGTGAAGAAATACTCAAAATGTTTTTCTCAGGCCGAGTTACGTCGATTTTGAAAATGTTATTAAAAATCGAGGTACATTTTTCTTTATTGTTCAATCGAGATGAAATCACTTTTAATGAATGTTTTATAGGGAATTAAGCTGAATTCGGTCAAAAATTTCTCCAGAAAAAAATGCATTCAAAAAAGTGCCGAAAAAATCGCATGTTTTTCTTCTTCAAGATACAAAATCCGTGACAACGATTTCTTATTTAAAATTAAATTTTAACAGTTTTTTGATTGAATATCGTTACATTTGCTTGAAATAAAGCAAAAAGTATAAAAATAATGGTTTCAGTGAATATATTTGAAAATAGTGAAGAAATACTCAAAATGTTTTTCTCAGGCCGAGTTACGTCGATTTTGAAAATGTTATTAAAAATCGAGGTACATTTTTCTTTATTGTTCAATCGAGATGAAATCACTTTTAATGAGTGTTTTATAAGGAATTAAGCTGAATTCGGTCAAACATTTCTCCAGAAAAAAACGCATTCAAAAGTGTACCGAAAAAATCGCATGTTTTTCGTCTTCAAGATACAAAATCCGTGACAACGATTTCTAATTGAAAAATTTAATTTTAACAGTTTTTTGATTGAATATCGTTACATTTGCTTGAAATAAAGCAAAAAGTATAAAAATATTGGTTTCAGTGGTTATATTTGAAAATAGTGAACAAATACTCAAAATGTTTTTCTCAGGCCGAGTTACGTCGATTTTGAAAATGTTATTAAAAATCGAGGTACATTTTTATTTATTGTTCAATCGAGATGAAATCACTTTTAATGAATGTTTTAAAGGGAATTAAGCTGAATTCGGTCAAAAATTTCTCCAGAAAAAAATGCATTCAAAAAAGTGCCGAAAAAATTGCATGTTTTTCTTCTTCAAGATACAAAATCCGTGACAACGATTTCTAATTGAAAAATTTAATTTTAACAGTTTTTTGATTGAATATCGTTACATTTGCTTGAAATAAAGCAAAAAGTATAAAAATAATGGTTTCAGTGAATATATTTGAAAATAGTGAAGAAATACTCAAAATGTTTTTCTCAGGCCGAGTTACGTCGATTTTGAAAATGTTATTAAAAGTCGAGGTACATTTTTATTTATTGTTCAATCGAGATGAAATCACTTTTAATGAATGTTTTATAGGGAATTATGCTGAATTCGGTCAAAAATTTCTCCAGAAAAAAATGCATTCAAAAAAGTGCCGAAAAAATCGCATGTTTTTCTTCTTCAAGATACAAAATCCGTGACAACTATTTCTTATTTAAAATTTAATTTTAACAGTTTTTTGATTGAATATCGTTACATTTGCATGAAATAAAGCAAAAAGTATAAAAATAATGGTTTCAGTGAATATATTTGAAAATAGTGAAGAAATACTCAAAATATGCTTCTTTGGCCGTGAAACGTCGATTTTGAAAATGTTATTAAAAATCGAGGTACATTTTTAATTATTGTTCAATCGAGATGAAATCACTTTTAATGAGTGTTTTATAAGGAATTAAGCTGAATTCGGTCAAACATTTCTCCAGAAAAAAACGCATTCAAAAGTGTACCGAAAAATTCGCATGTTTTTCTTCTTCAAGATACAAAATCCGTGACAACGATTTCTTATTTAAAATTTAATTTTGACAGTTTTATGATTGAATATCGTTACATTTGCTTGAAATAAAGCAAAAAGTATAAAAATAATGGTTTCAGTGAATATATTTGAAAATAGTGAAGAAATACTCAAAATGTTTTTCTCAGGCCGAGTTACGTCGATTTTGAAAATGTTATTAAAAATCAAGGTACATTTTTCTTTATTGTTCAATCGAGATGAAATCACTTTTAATGAATGTTTTATAGGGAATTAAGCTGAATTCGGTCAAAAATTTCTCCAGAAAAAAATGCATTCAAAAAAGTGCCGAAAAAATCGCATGTTTTTCTTCTTCAAGATACAAAATCCGTGACAACGATTTCTTATTTAAAATTAAATTTTAACAGTTTTTTGATTGAATATCGTTACATTTGCTTGAAATAAAGCAAAAAGTATAAAAATAATGGTTTCAGTGAATATATTTGAAAATAGTGAAGAAATACTCAAAATATGCTTCTTTGGCCGTGAAACGTCGATTTTGAAAATGTTATTAAAAATCGAGGTACATTTTTAATTATTGTTCAATCGAGATGAAATCACTTTTAATGAGTGTTTTATAAGGAATTAAGCTGAATTCGGTCAAACATTTCTCCAGAAAAAAACGCATTCAAAAGTGTACCGAAAAATTCGCATGTTTTTCTTCTTCAAGATACAAAATCCGTGACAACGATTTCTTATTTAAAATTTAATTTTAACAGTTTTTTGATTGAATATCGTTACATTTGCTTGAAATAAAGCAAAAAGTATAAAAATAATGGTTTCAGTGAATATATTTGAAAATAGTGAAGAAATACTCAAAATGTTTTTCTCAGGCCGAGTTACGTCGATTTTGAAAATGTTATTAAAAATCGAGGTACATTTTTCTTTATTGTTCAATCGAGATGAAATCACTTTTAATGAGTGTTTTATAAGGAATTAAGCTGAATTCGGTCAAACATTTCTCCAGAAAAAAACGCATTCAAAAGTGTACCGAAAAAATCGCATGTTTTTCTTCTTCAAGATACAAAATCCGTGACAATGATTTCTAATTGAAAAATTTAATTTTAACAGTTTTTTGATTGAATATCGTTACATTTGCTTGAAATAAAGCAAAAAGTATAAAAATATTGGTTTCAGTGGTTATATTTGAAAATAGTGAACAAATACTCAAAATGTTTTTCTCAGGCCGAGTTACGTCGATTTTGAAAATGTTATTAAAAGTCGAGGTACATTTTTATTTATTGTTCAATCGAGATGAAATCACTTTTAATGAATGTTTTATAGGGAATTATGCTGAATTCGGTCAAAAATTTCTCCAGAAAAAAACGCATTCAAAAGTGTACCGAAAAAATCGCATGTTTTTCGTCTTCAAGATACAAAATCCGTGACAACGATTTCTAATTGAAAAATTTAATTTTAACAGTTTTTTGATTGAATATCGTTACATTTGCTTGAAATAAAGCAAAAAGTATAAAAATAATGGTTTCAGTGAATATATTTGAAAATAGTGAAGAAATACTCAAAATATGCTTCTTTGGCCGTGAAACGTCGATTTTGAAAATGTTATTAAAAATCGAGGTACATTTTTAATTATTGTTCAATCGAGATGAAATCACTTTTAATGAGTGTTTTATAAGGAATTAAGCTGAATTCGGTCAAACATTTCTCCAGAAAAAAACGCGTTCAAAAGTGTACCGAAAAAATCGCATGTTTTTCTTCTTCAAGATACAAAATCCGTGACAACGATTTCTAATTGAAAAATTTAATTTTAACAGTTTTTTGATTGAATATCGTTACATTTGCTTGAAATAAAGCAAAAAGTATAAAAATATTGGTTTCAGTGGTTATATTTGAAAATAGTGAACAAATACTCAAAATGTTTTTCTCAGGCCGAGTTACGTCGATTTTGAAAATGTTATTAAAAATCGAGGTACATTTTTATTTATTGTTCAATCGAGATATAATCACTTTTAATGAAAGTTTTATAGGGAATTAAGCTGAATTCGGTCAAAAATTTCTCCAAAAAAAAATGCATTCAAAAAAGTGCCGAAAAAATCGCATGTTTTTCTTCTTCAAGATACAAAATCCGTGACAACGATTTCTAATTGAAAAATTTAATTTTAACAGTTTTTTGATTGAATATCGTTACATTTGCTTGAAATAAAGCAAAAAGTATAAAAATATTGGTTTCAGTGGTTATATTGGAAAATAGTGAACAAATGCTCAAAATGTTTTTCTCAGGCCGAGTTACGTCGATTTTGTAAATGTTATTAAAAATCGAGGTACATTTTTATTTATTGTTCAATCGAGATGAAATCACTTTTAATGAATGTTTTATAGGGAATTAAGCTGAATTCGGTCAAAAATTTCTCCAGAAAAAAATGCATTCAAAAAAGTGCCGAAAAAATCGCATGTTTTTCTTCTTCAAGATACAAAATCCGTGACAACGATTTCTAATTGAAAAATTTAATTTTAACAGTTTTTTGATTGAATATCGTTACATTTGCTTGAAATAAAGCAAAAAGTATAAAAATATTGGTTTCAGTGGTTATATTTGAAAATAGTGAAGAAATACTCAAAATATGCTTCTTTGGCCGTGAAACGTCGATTTTGAAAATGTTATTAAAAATCGAGGTACATTTTTAATTATTGTTCAATCGAGATGAAATCACTTTTAATGAGTGTTTTATAGGGAATTAAGCTGATTTCGGTCAAAAATTTGTTTAGAAAAAAATGCATTCAAAAGTGTACCGAAAAAATCGCAAGTTTTTTTTCTTCAAGATACAAAATCCGTGACAACGATTTCTAATTGAAAAATTTAATTTTAACAGTTTTTTGATTGAATATCGTTACATTTGCTTGAAATAAAGCAAAAAGTATAAAAATATTGGTTTCAGTGGTTATATTGGAAAATAGTGAACAAATACTCAAAATATGCTTCTTTGGCCGTGAAACGTCGATTTTGAAAATGTTATTAAAAATCGAGGTACATTTTTAATTATTGTTCAATCGAGATGAAATCACTTTTAATGAGTGTTTTATAAGGAATTAAGCTGAATTCGGTCATACATTTCTCCAGAAAAAAATGCATTTAAAAGTGTACCGAAAAAATCGCATGTTTTTCTTCTTCAAGATACAAAATCCGTGACGATTTCTTATTTAAAATTTAATTTTAACAGTTTTTTGATTGAATATCGTTACATTTGCTTGAAATAAAGCAAAAAGTATAAAAATAATGGTTTCAGTGAATATATTTGTTGTAAATTAGAGATAATACCGGTTGTTTTTTATCTATATCCAGATTATATTTTCTGTACTTGTGTTTTTTATGCATCGCGGTCATTCTTGTAATCTTTATTTTTTATCGCGATGCCTTAACTATATAACCGGATAACATTCCGATAACGTTTGTCAGTTCAGTTTATCAGTTGTTCTTAGTCAGTTCTCAAAGTCAGTTCAGTATATTGTTCCCGGATATTAATATTAATGTTTAACTTAAATTAATAAAGAGTTTATAACCAGTTAAACCCAGAGTCGTTCTTGCGTCAAACAACAACAGGTTATGGGCCCAGCACGCTTCCACTGCGCAAAGGTTTAGAAGTCATAAGAAGTTCAACGCCGGGAAGATTATCCTTTAAGGTGCGGAGTCAGACGTAGAATGGCCGGAAATCACCTGGGACGAATCGAGACGTTAACTAAAGATAATTATGATACCTGGAAAATGCAAGTGGAAGCCCTGCTTCAAAAGAACGACCTCTGGGAGTACGTAGATGGAACTTCAACGAGGCCAACTCCGGTACGAGGAACGGAAGGAAACGCCCAGGCGGTCGCTACCTGGGACAGTAATGATCGGAAGGCAAGAGCGGACCTAATCTTGTCGATCAGTCCGTCGGAGTTGAAGCAAGTAAAGAATTGCACCACCTCACGGGAACTATGGAAGAAGCTCGAATCCATCTACCAGTCCAGTGGACCTGCCCGGAAAGCCACGCTGCTGAAGAAACTGACCCTCAAGAAAATGAAGGAGGGAGAAGATGTCCGGGATCACCTCCGAGAATTTTTCGATGCAGTAGACAAGTTGGCTGACATGGGAGTAGCTGTAAACGACGACCTACTGGCCATTATGTTGTTATACAGTCTACCAGAATCGTACGAGAACTTCCGGTGCGCAATAGAGTCCAGGGATACGTTACCTGATCCGGAAGCCTTAAAAATAAAGATCCTGGAGGAATCGGACGCCAAGAACTCAAGGGAAGACGAACCCGTGCAGAATGCGATGATGGGCAGTAACCACTTTTCCCGGAAAACTGCAGAAAGGGGTAGAGGAAGAGGTTCACGTGGACGAGGAAGCACGACCTTCAAGTACAAGTGTCATGGATGCAGGAAACCCGGCCACAAGGTAGCCGATTGCCCCGACAGAGACAATGGTTCAGAAAGAAAAACCAGAAAGAAGGAAAACGCCCATCATGTACTGGCAGAAAATTTGGCCGGGGAAGAATTCGCATTGCACCTGAAGGCTTATCACGATTCCTGGTGCCTGGACAGCGGAGCCACCTCGCATATGACTTCCAGCAGAGACTGTTTCAACGTTTACGAAGAGACCACGAAATCTTTAAACCTGGCCACTGCAGAGTCAACGAAGATACGAGGTGTTGGCGAAGTAAAAGTACACGCAACGAATGGCAGCGAAAATCGAATTCTTCGCCTGGAACGAGCCCTTCATGTCCCGGATTTAAGAACAAATCTCCTATCCATTGCCAAGATGACAGACAAAGGACGTGAGGTCACATTCAAGAAGTCGCAGGCCTGGATTAAGACGGCAACCGGGGAAGTGATTGCAGTTGCTGACAGAGTTGGAGACCTTTATTTCCTGAGAAAGGCTGAAGAAACGGTCCATGCAGTGCAATCGGAAATAAAGCCTAGAAGCAACCTGGAGAACTGGCATTTCCTACTCGGTCACTTGAACGAGAGAAGTTTAAAGGAAATGGCCCGGAAGAATTTGGCTACGGGGCTCAACATTGAAAAAGATGGGAGCCTGGGAATCTGCCAAATCTGTATCAAAGGAAAGCAATCGAAGGAGCCGTTGCCGAAAACCGAAGATAGCCGCACCTCACATGTCCTGGAAATAGTACACTCTGACGTATGCGGGCCGATGAGAGTAACGTCAATGAGCGGAGCCAAGTACATCGTCGTTTTCACTGATGATTATTCCCGGTGGAGTGAAGTCAGCTTTTTAAAACACAAGAGCGAAGTGTTGAAAGCCTTCAAAGAATTCAAGCAACGAGCTGAAGTGGAAACCGGGAGAAAAATCAAGACCTTGCAGTCCGACAACGGAACCGAATACTGCAACAATGAATTCGACAGATTCCTGAAAGACTCTGGTATAAAAAGAAGGCTCACCGTACCATACACCCCGGAACAGAATGGCATTGCCGAAAGAAAGAACAGAACACTCCTAGATATGGCCCGATGTATGATGATACAAGCGCAACTTCCACCATCATTCTGGGCAGAAGCGATGGCCACGGCTAATTACATTCGAAACCGTTGTCCTTCCCGAAGTATAAATGGAGAAGTACCATTTACCAGATGGACCGGAAAGAAGCCATCCCTGCAGCATTTGAAGATTTTCGGCGACAAAGCTTTGCTGTTGGACGAAAATAAAAGGAAGGGGAAGTTAGCAGCCAGGAGCAAAGAATGCGTTTTCATCGGCTATTCTGAAGTCTCGAAGGCCTATCGACTATGGGTTCCGTCCGAGAAGCAAATTTACCGGAGTCGAAATGTCAAGTTCCTGGGAGAATTTAATAAACAAGGCGGATATGATGATTTCGCCACTCCAGAAGTCAACCTGAAATACGGAAGCAAAGCTAAAGGCGAAATCGAAGTCCCGGCCACTACACACGCTGCAAAACCGTCTGTCAGAGAAGAATTCAAAGAAGTCAAAAAGGAGTTCATAGATGAAACCCCGGAAGAACCTAATGCCCAGGAAAACGAGGACGTCTTCGAAGAACCGTCAGAAACCCTCGTTCTGAAGAAAGGTCCTGGAAGACCGAAGAAAATAAGAACTGGAGTACCCGGACGACCGAAGAAATCATTCAACATGATTCCGAGCGTCTCAGAAGAGTCTACTGAAGAGGCTACTGACGAGCAAGAAACCCTGCCTGATGAGTCAGCAAACCTAGCCATCTTATCAGAGCCTTTGTCCTTGAAGCAAGCCCTGGCTTCTCCGTACGCAAACGATTGGAAGAAAGCAGTAACGGAAGAGTTCGTTTCGCTTATCAAGTGCGAAACCTGGGACATCGTTGATTGTCCGGAAAACCAAAAGGTCCTTGGAAATCGTCTCGTCTTCCGAACGAAGTACTTACCCAGCGGAGAAGTAGAGAAAAGGAAAGCCAGGCTCGTAGCGAAAGGTTTTGCCCAGAGACCAGGGATCGACTACCAAGAGACGTTCGCACCCGTCATTAGATCCAGCTCTATAAGACTGCTCATGGCCCTTGCTGTGGAAATCGGTTTGGAAGTCCACCAAATGGATGTCGTCACGGCCTATCTTAATGGCGAACTCGAGGAGGAAATATATATGGTCGTCCCGGAAGGATTAACAGAATCCCTCGAAGAAATCGTCAAGTCAACCCGGTTCGACAAGTCAATCATTGCCAGAGCAAAGAAATGGACCAGCGACCTGGAAGAAGAGGGACATAAAGTCTGTCGTATCAAGAAATCCCTCTACGGCTTAAAACAATCGGGCCGCCAATGGTACAAGAAGTTACATCAAAGACTTTCGGAAATCGGAATGACACCATTGAAGAGCGACCCCTGCTTATACGTTTTAAGAGTCGCGGAAGATATTATGATCATTGGAGTCTATGTCGACGATCTGATCCTTGCAAGCAACAACCCGGATTGGATGACTGAAGTAAAGATTGAACTTGGGAGAAAATTCGATATGAAGGACCTGGGGCCAATCCATCACTGTCTCGGATTGGAATTTCACCAAGATTTAAAACAAAATACCATCCGGATTTCCCAAGCGAAATATGCAGAAACGGTCCTGAAACGTTTCAACATGCAAGACTCCAAAGCAATAGCGACTCCAATGGATGCCAACAACAAGTTGCAAAATCCGGAACACCCAGTAGCAGAAGACATCAGTCGTATTCCGTATCAATCTCTGGTCGGCTCTCTCATGTACCTGGTAGTGTCATCACGACCGGATATGGCGTATTCAGTCAGCGCATTGAGCCAGTTCAACACAAGTTATGACGAAACTCATTGGATTGCCGGGAAAAGAGTTCTAAGATACCTGAAGGGAACTCTTCATCATGGGTTGCTTTATCGGAAGACCGGATTGCCAATCCAGGGTTTCGTTGATGCAGACTATGGAGGCTGTCCGAAAGATAGGAAGTCATATACTGGATATGTCTTCAAACTAGCCGGCGCTGCAGTATCCTGGGAAGCCCGGAAACAGCGAACTGTTGCCTTGTCCAGTACAGAAGCAGAATATATGGCAATGTCCGACGCAACCAAAGAAGCCATATATCTCAAGGGACTTCTCAACGAACTTGGAGTATCAGTTCAGGCGATCGAGCTGTACAACGACAACCAGGGTGCCCAGAAACTCGTTCAGAATCCTGTTTTCCATGCCAGAACGAAGCACATTGATATCCGGCACCACTTCATTCGAGACACCTACGACCAGGGACATATAGCCTTGCGGTATCTACCAACAGAGGAAATGCCAGCTGACATCTGTACAAAGAGCCTGTTCCGTCCGAAGCATCTCCTCTGCGTCAAAGCCCTTGGACTGGAAATAATTAAATGACCACCCCCTGGATAGAAGATTGAAACCACCGATATTAAGAGGGACTGTTGTAAATTAGAGATAATACCGGTTGTTTTTTATCTATATCCAGATTATATTTTCTGTACTTGTGTTTTTTATGCATCGCGGTCATTCTTGTAATCTTTATTTTTTATCGCGATGCCTTAACTATATAACCGGATAACATTCCGATAACGTTTGTCAGTTCAGTTTATCAGTTGTTCTTAGTCAGTTCTCAAAGTCAGTTCAGTATATTGTTCCCGGATATTAATATTAATGTTTAACTTAAATTAATAAAGAGTTTATAACCAGTTAAACCCAGAGTCGTTCTTGCGTCAAACAACAACAATATTTGAAAATAGTGAAGAAATACTCAAAATATGCTTCTTTGGCCGTGAAACGTCGATTTTGAAAATGTTATTAAAAATCGAGGTACATTTTTAATTATTGTTCAATCGAGATGAAATCACTTTTAATGAGTGTTTTATAAGGAATTAAGCTGAATTCGGTCAAACATTTCTCCAGAAAAAAACGCATTCAAAAGTGTACCGAAAAAATCGCATGTTTTTCGTCTTCAAGATACAAAATCCGTGACAACGATTTCTAATTGAAAAATTTAATTTTAACAGTTTTTTGATTGAATATCGTTACATTTGCTTGAAATAAAGCAAAAAGTATAAAAATATTGGTTTCCAAAGTTTCCAAAGTTTATTTCCAATTCACGTTTACATTAGATTCGTTTTATAAGGGCCTAAGTCAACTAGCGACTTTTTAGCCCTGCTTCGCATAGATTTTTATAACAATACAAATAATAAAATTCTAGTATTTAAAACTGGTAATAAATTAATAAATAAATTAATTTAAAAACAAAGTTAATAATAAAAACAAAGTTTAAATCAAAAAATCAAGAAAAGTTGAGCCTATTATATTATTTCGATTAATTGAATCTACAACAGCTAATCCAAATTGAAAAGGGTTATTATCATGAAGGGTTTATTATCTAGGAGGTCCCAATTTAAATTCTTATCAGTTTTAATAATATAAGTTCTTTTAGTTTGAATTTGAATAGTTTAATATTATCCAAATCTCGTATTTCTTGGGGAAGGGTGTTAAATAACATCGGACCCATGTAAAATACGGAATTTAATTTTTTCGAGGTGTTACACTTGCTTACACTAAGTGTATCTTTAGACCTAGTATAAACGATTTTGTTAGCTCTGATCGTAAAGAAGGAATTCGTTAATAAATCTCTATATAATATTGTTAATGTTACAAAGTTTACTACTTCGCTTATTTTTAGCAGACGAGACTTTTCGAAGAGAGGTTCCGTATGAGCAAGGAAAGGAACATTATAAATATTTCTTATGGTGCGTTTTTGGATAATTTGTATTCTCTTAATGTTATGATTAGTAGTCCAACCCCAGATGGATATCCCGTATGTAAGGGTTGAGTAGAATAAGGAGTAGTAAATTTCAAATAGTGTAGCTCTCGGGACTAAGTTTTTGCAGTGATGTATTAGTCCACAGGCTTTAGCTAGTCCCTTACATACCATGTCGACTTGAATATTCCATTTTAAGTTTTCATTTAGCCAAATCCCCAAATATTTATAATTTGTGACTCGTTTAAGAATACGACTATTAATAGTAACCTTTTCGTAAGTGTTTTTGTCGTTGCTGTTGTTGGAGAATATGATATATTCCGTTTTGTCTGTGTTGAGTTCTAGTCCATTTAGTAGCAACCAGGTGTAAATTTTAGCTAAGCTTGTATTGGTTGATTCAACAATGTCATTGACGCATTTACCCGAATATAATAATAGGGCATCATCAGCATATAGAAAAATTGAACTTGGTTCAGTAATGGAGGTCAGGTCGTTAATATACAGATTAAATAAGAGTGGAGAGATGACCGATCCTTGTGGTACTCCGGCCAGCAAAGTACGGTCGGAGGATAGAGTCTTTCCCACTCTTGTATGACATTGTCTATTGAGTAGATAGCTCTCTATCCAATCTCCGGCATTTCCGCGGACTCCGAGTCGACGCAATTTGGCTATAAGACTAATGTGGGGGACACTATCGAAGGCTTTTCTTAAGTCCAGAAATAATCCGAGGCATTTGTTCCCCGCGTCTAGTGAGTTGAGGATCTGATTGTATGAGCTTGCGATTGCGTCTATAGTTCCTCTGTTTGCACGGAAGCCATATTGTCTATCACTCAGTAGTTTGAAATTATCACAGAAATCTTTAAGTCTATTAAAGTACGCTTTGTCGAATATCTTAGCCACGAAGGAGAGCAGAGAGATAGGTCGATAATTACTAACTTCATGTGGATTTCCTTTTTTATGTATAGGGATTATGATAGTCCTTTTTAGTTTATCAGGATATACTCCACTTGCAAAGGATAGATTAATCAAATATGTTAAGGGTTTAGCCAAAAGAGGCAAGCAGTACTTCATTGGTTTTGAGTGCAGATTATCCATCCCTGCTGCCAAATTGCCTTTGATAGTTCTACCTAAGTGGATTATTTCTGATTCGGTGCACGGGAATAGTGCCATAGTTCGCTGGTTTATTTCAACCGCAGCGGATGGTTTCAAACTACTATTGTATAGGCTGGTGTTCGTAAAATGATCGTTTAGTTTATCCGGGGCGATTGGGTTAACTGTAGCAACAGGAGAATCTCTTCCTAATAAGCTATTTAGGGTTTTCCATTTTTCTTTCACCGTGTGTGCATCTTTCAGCTTATTGTAAAAGTAGGAGTTACGTTTATTTCTAATTTGGTTATTTAGTTTATTTCTAGATTTAATATAATTGTTTCTATTCTCAGGGGTGGGATACTTCTTAGCAATTTTGTGATATTTACTTTTGAGAATAATCGCGGATCTGATATCTTGAGAGAGCCATGTCTCTACAGTGGGTTTAATTGTTCGATAATTAAATGAGGACTCATAGGATGTGATAATGCTCTCTTCGAAGATCTCGTAAGCCAAATTAACGTCGTTGGTTATAAATACATCTTTGAATTCCATCTTAGCTATCTTTCCGGCAAAGGTTACCAAATTTTTTGAACTGAAATTACGAATTTCTATTTTGGGAGTTGTATTTTGTCTGAGGTTCCTAGGTATTAAAATTGGGTAGTGGTCGGACGCGTCAATCCCTTTCAGTACTTTAGCATGAGGGTCGTGCTTCATAAATACATTGTCGATACAGGTTGAAGACGTAAAGGTTTCTCTTGTGGGATCAGAAATACACTGTATAAATTCATAACTAAGAAACAAGTCCTTTAGGGAGGTAGCGCAAGGGGTTTGAGACAAGAAGTCTACATTAAAATCACCCATTATATATTTTTCGCCTTTGATTTTTGCGAGGTTTTTTAATAGGGCCTCGAGTAATTTTAAAAAGGTCTCAAAATTAGAGGAATGTGGTTTATAGATCACAACAAATAATTCTTCAGTTACGTTGTTTTTTATACCGTAAGCTTCTATATCTTGGTTGAAATAAGAGATATTTTCTATTACTGATATTTTGAGATTGTGGTTAACATAAAATCCCACCCCTCCACCGTTTCTATCTCCAATTCCTAGGAACGAGTAGTTTGGGAGACAATACGACCTTCCGTTACGAAACCATGTTTCTGTTAGTGCTAAGATCTCAAACGTTATATTTTTTATTTTTAAATTGGCACACAAGCTAGGTAGATTTCTAAGACCGCTTCTAATATTTGAATATACAATTGACATAGATTAATTTCAAAAAAATATTTTATTATGTATTGCTAGGCTATCAGTCAATTGTGGAGGTGGAATCTATTCTTTCTATATAACTTTATTTTTTGCATTATCATAATAATACTGGTCCTTGTTTATTTGAATCCGGAAATGCGAAATGAATTTGGCATTCTGATCGCCTGCTTCCTTTATGAAAGATCTTAGATGGAATCTTGCCTTTTCTTGTTTAGGGGTAAAATCATGGGATATATATATGTTTGAGCCTTTGAGCTTGTACGCCATTTTTAGGATGTCTTGTTTGGAGGTAGAGTTGTTGAGGGTGACTATAATTCTACGGTTTTCGCCCCGTCTGATAATCTCGTGTGGCCTAATTTTACCTTCCCAGCCCAATAGGTCATTTAGAATGTCATTTGTTAGTTTGGCCAAAGTATTACGATCCTCTCCCGGCTTTTCATTAATACCAGAAATTACAATGTTATTGCGTCTACGGTCTATTTCCAGTAAATCTAATTTAGCTGTTAACACTTCGATTTCTTTGTCCTTACTATCCAACTTTTCTTTTATATTATGCGAGAGGGAATCAAGGTCAAATCTAAGTGTTTCAATTTCAAGAGTTTGTTCTTCGACTTTTTCGATTCTCTCTTCATGTTCGTTGACTTTCCTAGTCACCTTATCGATCTTAGTTTTAAGAGCCGAGTTTATGTCCTCAATTTTTTTGGAAACCTGCGCTATTTCGTTTTTAACGTCTACATTGATTTTTTTTAAAGCTTCTTTCGTTTCTAATCTAGAGCTATCTAGGTCCCTGCTAACCTTCTTTATCTCATGCAAAATGTCACTTAGGCCTATTTCAACACTCATAATTAACACAATTTTTTGATATATTGTCAGATTACAAATTCAAGTTGGATAATGCAGCAATAGTAATTAGCAGTTTATAATGGGAGCACGAGCCAAAGTTGGTCACCAAAGTGGAATAGAAAGGTTTGTTACCTGCAAGTATACGGAGAGATTAGGTTCTGTCCAAGATAAGAGGCGCTCTGTTGCTTGTGGATCCTTGGTGAAGAATATAATAGTTCGGTGATAAGAAGTTTATTTTTTAAGAGTTCACTGACACGCAGGCGTTAACTTTGCGCTTAAAAAACGATATTTAACCCGAGACACGCCGATAATGTAATATAGAGTAGACGGAGCTAGTTCTTTGCGTTTTCGGTTTTTTAAGATTATTCACAGTTCATCGAGTTGTACGTCGTGGCGGAATTATCCCGAGGAATCAGGTGTATGGTGAATAGCGAGCGTCGTTTAAGTACTTGCAGGCGGGGTAGTTGTGTTTCAGTGGTTATATTGGAAAATAGTGAACAAATACTCAAAATATGCTTCTTTGGCCGTGAAACGTCGATTTTGAAAATGTTATTAAAAATCGAGGTACATTTTTAATTATTGTTCAATCGAGATGAAATCACTTTTAATGAGTGTTTTATAAGGAATTAAGCTGAATTCGGTCATACATTTCTCCAGAAAAAAATGCATTTAAAAGTGTACCGAAAAAATCGCATGTTTTTCTTCTTCAAGATACAAAATCCGTGACGATTTCTTATTTAAAATTTAATTTTAACAGTTTTTTGATTGAATATCGTTACATTTGCTTGAAATAAAGCAAAAAGTATAAAAATAATGGTTTCAGTGAATATATTTGAAAATAGTGAAGAAATACTCAAAATATGCTTCTTTGGCCGTGAAACGTCGATTTTGAAAATGTTATTAAAAATCGAGGTACATTTTTAATTATTGTTCAATCGAGATGAAATCACTTTTAATGAGTGTTTTATAAGGAATTAAGCTGAATTCGGTCAAACATTTCTCCAGAAAAAAACGCATTCAAAAGTGTACCGAAAAATTCGCATGTTTTTCTTCTTCAAGATACAAAATCCGTGACAACGATTTCTTATTTAAAATTTAATTTTAACAGTTTTTTGATTGAATATCGTTACATTTGCTTGAAATAAAGCAAAAAGTATAAAAATAATGGTTTCAGTGAATATATTTGAAAATAGTGAAGAAATACTCAAAATGTTTTTCTCAGGCCGAGTTACGTCGATTTTGAAAATGTTATTAAAAATCGAGGTACATTTTTCTTTATTGTTCAATCGAGATGAAATCACTTTTAATGAGTGTTTTATAAGGAATTAAGCTGAATTCGGTCAAACATTTCTCCAGAAAAAAACGCATTCAAAAGTGTACCGAAAAAATCGCATGTTTTTCTTCTTCAAGATACAAAATCCGTGACAATGATTTCTAATTGAAAAATTTAATTTTAACAGTTTTTTGATTGAATATCGTTACATTTGCTTGAAATAAAGCAAAAAGTATAAAAATATTGGTTTCAGTGGTTATATTTGAAAATAGTGAACAAATACTCAAAATGTTTTTCTCAGGCCGAGTTACGTCGATTTTGAAAATGTTATTAAAAGTCGAGGTACATTTTTATTTATTGTTCAATCGAGATGAAATCACTTTTAATGAATGTTTTATAGGGAATTATGCTGAATTCGGTCAAAAATTTCTCCAGAAAAAAACGCATTCAAAAGTGTACCGAAAAAATCGCATGTTTTTCGTCTTCAAGATACAAAATCCGTGACAACGATTTCTAATTGAAAAATTTAATTTTAACAGTTTTTTGATTGAATATCGTTACATTTGCTTGAAATAAAGCAAAAAGTATAAAAATAATGGTTTCAGTGAATATATTTGAAAATAGTGAAGAAATACTCAAAATATGCTTCTTTGGCCGTGAAACGTCGATTTTGAAAATGTTATTAAAAATCGAGGTACATTTTTAATTATTGTTCAATCGAGATGAAATCACTTTTAATGAGTGTTTTATAAGGAATTAAGCTGAATTCGGTCAAACATTTCTCCAGAAAAAAACGCGTTCAAAAGTGTACCGAAAAAATCGCATGTTTTTCTTCTTCAAGATACAAAATCCGTGACAACGATTTCTAATTGAAAAATTTAATTTTAACAGTTTTTTGATTGAATATCGTTACATTTGCTTGAAATAAAGCAAAAAGTATAAAAATATTGGTTTCAGTGGTTATATTGGAAAATAGTGAACAAATGCTCAAAATGTTTTTCTCAGGCCGAGTTACGTCGATTTTGTAAATGTTATTAAAAATCGAGGTACATTTTTATTTATTGTTCAATCGAGATGAAATCACTTTTAATGAATGTTTTATAGGGAATTAAGCTGAATTCGGTCAAAAATTTCTCCAGAAAAAAATGCATTCAAAAAAGTGCCGAAAAAACGCATGTTTTTCTTCTTCAAGATACAAAATCCGTGACAACGATTTCTAATTGAAAAATTTAATTTTAACAGTTTTTTGATTGAATATCGTTACATTTGCTTGAAATAAAGCAAAAAGTATAAAAATATTGGTTTCAGTGGTTATATTTGAAAATAGTGAAGAAATACTCAAAATATGCTTCTTTGGCCGTGAAACGTCGATTTTGAAAATGTTATTAAAAATCGAGGTACATTTTTAATTATTGTTCAATCGAGATGAAATCACTTTTAATGAGTGTTTTATAGGGAATTGAGCTGATTTCGGTCAAAAATTTGTTTAGAAAAAAATGCATTCAAAAGTGTACCGAAAAAATCGCAAGTTTTTTTTCTTCAAGATACAAAATCCGTGACAACGATTTCTAATTGAAAAATTTAATTTTAACAGTTTTTTGATTGAATATCGTTACATTTGCTTGAAATAAAGCAAAAAGTATAAAAATATTGGTTTCAGTGGTTATATTGGAAAATAGTGAACAAATACTCAAAATATGCTTCTTTGGCCGTGAAACGTCGATTTTGAAAATGTTATTAAAAATCGAGGTACATTTTTAATTATTGTTCAATCGAGATGAAATCACTTTTAATGAGTGTTTTATAAGGAATTAAGCTGAATTCGGTCAAACATTTCTCCAGAAAAAAATGCATTTAAAAGTGTACCGAAAAAATCGCATGTTTTTCTTCTTCAAGATACAAAATCCGTGACGATTTCTTATTTAAAATTTAATTTTAACAGTTTTTTGATTGAATATCGTTACATTTGCTTGAAATAAAGCAAAAAGTATAAAAATAATGGTTTCAGTGAATATATTTGAAAATAGTGAAGAAATACTCAAAATATGCTTCTTTGGCCGTGAAACGTCGATTTTGAAAATGTTATTAAAAATCGAGGTACATTTTTAATTATTGTTCAATCGAGATGAAATCACTTTTAATGAGTGTTTTATAAGGAATTAAGCTGAATTCGGTCAAACATTTCTCCAGAAAAAAACGCATTCAAAAGTGTACCGAAAAAATCGCAAGTTTTTCTTCTTCAAGATACAAAATCCGTGACAACGATTTCTAATTGAAAAATTTAATTTTAACAGTTTTTTGATTGAATATCGTTACATTTGCTTGAAATAAAGCAAAAAGTATAAAAATATTGGTTTCAGTGGTTATATTTGAAAATAGTGAACAAATACTCAAAATGTTTTTCTCAGGCCGAGTTACGTCGATTTTGAAAATGTTATTAAAAATCGAGGTACATTTTTCTTTATTGTTCAATCGAGATGAAATCACTTTTAATGAGTGTTTTATAGGGAATTAAGCTGAATTCGGTCAAAAATTTCTCCAGAAAAAATGCATTCAAAAAAGTGCCGAAAAAATCGCATGTTTTTCTTCTTCAAGATACAAAATCCGTGACAACGATTTCTTATTTAAAATTTAATTTTAACAGTTTTTTGATTGAATATCGTTACATTTGCTTGAAATAAAGCAAAAAGTATAAAAATAATGGTTTCAGTGAATATATTTGAAAATAGTGAAGAAATACTCAAAATATGCTTCTTTGGCCGTGAAACGTCGATTTTGAAAATGTTATTAAAAATCGAGGTACATTTTTAATTATTGTTCAATCGAGATGAAATCACTTTTAATGAGTGTTTTATAAGAAATTAAGCTGAATTCGGTCAAACATTTCTCCAGAAAAAAACGCATTCAAAAGTGTACCGAAAAAATCGCAAGTTTTTCTTCTTCAAGATACAAAATCCGTGACAACGATTTCTAATTGAAAAATTGAATTTTAACAGTTTTTTGATTGAATATCGTTACATTTGCTTGAAATAAAGCAAAAAGTATAAAAATATTGGTTTCAGTGGTTATATTTGAAAATAGTGAACAAATACTCAAAATGTTTTTCTCAGGCCGAGTTACGTCGATTTTGAAAATGTTATTAAAAATCGAGGTACATTTTTATTTATTGTTCAATCGAGATGAAATCACTTTTAATGAATGTTTTATAGGGAATTAAGCTGAATTCGGTCAAAAATTTCTCCAAAAAAAAATGCATTCAAAAAAGTGCCGAAAAAATCGCATGTTTTTCTTCTTCAAGATACAAAATCCGTGACAACGATTTCTAACTGAAAAATTTAATTTTAACAGTTTTTTGATTGAATATCGTTACATTTGCTTGAAATAAAGCAAAAAGTATAAAAATATTGGTTTCAGTGAATATATTTGAAAATAGTAAAGAAATACTCAAAATATGCTTCTTTGGCCGTGAAACGTCGATTTTGAAAATGTTATTAAAAATCGAGGTACATTTTTAATTATTGTTCAATCGAGATGAAATCACTTTTAATGAGTGTTTTATAAGGAATTAAGCTGAATTCGGTCAAACATTTCTCCAGAAAAAAACGCATTCAAAAGTGTACCGAAAAAATCGCATGTTTTTCTTCTTCAAGATACAAAATCCGTGACAACGATTTCTAACTGAAAAATTTAATTTTAACAGTTTTTTGATTGAATATCGTTACATTTGCTTGAAATAAAGCAAAAAGTATAAAAATATTGGTTTCAGTGGTTATATTTGAAAATAGTGAACAAATACTCAAAATGTTTTTCTCAGGCCGAGTTACGTCGATTTTGAAAATGTTATTAAAAATCGAGGTACATTTTTCTTTATTGTTCAATCGAGATGAAATCACTTTTAATGAATGTTTTATAGGGAATTAGGCTGAATTCGGTCAAAAATTTCTCCAGAAAAAAATGCATTCAAAAAAGTGCCGAAAAAATCGCATGTTTTTCTTCTTCAAGGTACAAAATCCGTGACAACGATTTCTTATTTTAAATTAAATTTTAACAGTTTTTTGATTGAATATCGTTACATTTGCTTGAAATAAAGCAAAAAGTATAAAAATAATGGTTTCAGTGAATATATTTGAAAATAGTGAAGAAATACTCAAAATATGCTTCTTTGGCCGTGAAACGTCGATTTTGAAAATGTTATTAAAAATCGAGGTACATTTTTAATTATTGTTCAATCGAGATGAAATCACTTTTAATGAGTGTTTTATAAGGAATTAAGCTGAATTCGGTCAAACATTTCTCCAGAAAAAAACGCATTCAAAAGTGTACCCAAAAATTCGCATGTTTTTCTTCTTCAAGATACAAAATCCGTGACAACGATTTCTTATTTAAAATTTAATTTTAACAGTTTTTTGATTGAATATCGTTACATTTGCTTGAAATAAAGCAAAAAGTATAAAAATAATGGTTTCAGTGAATATATTTGAAAATAGTGAAGAAATACTCAAAATGTTTTTCTCAGGCCGAGTTACGTCGATTTTGAAAATGTTATTAAAAATCGAGGTACATTTTTATTTATTGTTCAATCGAGATGAAATCACTTTTAATGAGTGTTTTATAGGAAATTAAGCTGAATTCGGTCAAAAATTTCTCCAAAAAAAAATGCATTCAAAAAAGTGCCGAAAAAATCGCATGTTTTTCTTCTTCAAGATACAAAATCCGTGACAACGATTTCTAATTGAAAAATTTAATTTTAACAGTTTTTTGGTTGAATATCGTTACATTTGCTTGAATTAAAGCAAAAAGTATAAAAATAATGGTTTCAGTGAATATATTTGAAAATAGTGAAGAAATACTCAAAATATGCTTCTTTGGCCGTGAAACGTCGATTTTGAAAATGTTATTAAAAATCGAGGTACATTTTTAATTATTGTTCAATCGAGATGAAATCACTTTTAATGAGTGTTTTATAAGGAATTAAGCTGAATTCGGTCAAACATTTCTCCAGAAAAAAACGCATTCAAAAGTGTACCGAAAAAATCGCATGTTTTTCTTCTTCAAGATACAAAATCCGTGACAACGATTTCTAATTGAAAAATTTAATTTTAACAGTTTTTTGATTGAATATCGTTACATTTGCTTGAAATAAAGCAAAAAGTATAAAAATATTGGTTTCAGTGGTTATATTTGAAAATAGTGAACAAATACTCAAAATGTTTTTCTCAGGCCGAGTTACGTCGATTTTGAAAATGTTATTAAAAATCGAGGTACATTTTTCTTTATTGTTCAATCGAGATGAAATCACTTTTAATGAATGTTTTATAGGGAATTAAGCTGAATTCGGTCAAAAATTTCTCCAGAAAAAAACGCATTCAAAAAAGTGCCGAAAAATTCGCATGTTTTTCATCTTCAAGATACAAAATCCGTGACAACGATTTTTTATTTAAAATTTAATTTTAACAGTTTTTTGATTGAATATCGTTACATTTGCTTGAAATAAAGCAAAAAGTATAAAAATAATGGTTTCAGTGAATATATTTGAAAATAGTGAAGAAATACTCAAAATATGCTTCTTTGGCCGTGAAACGTCGATTTTGAAAATGTTATTAAAAATCGAGGTACATTTTTAACTATTGTTCAATCGAGATGAAATCACTTTTAATGAGTGTTTTATAAGGAATTAAGCTGAATTCGGTCAAACATTTCTCCAGAAAAAAATGCATTTAAAAGTGTACCGAAAAAATCGCATGTTTTTCTTCTTCAAGATACAAAATCCGTGACGATTTCTTATTTAAAATTTAATTTTAACAGTTTTTTGATTGAATATCGTTACATTTGCTTGAAATAAAGCAAAAAGTATAAAAATAATGGTTTCAGTGAATATATTTGAAAATAGTGAAGAAATACTCAAAATATGCTTCTTTGGCCGTGAAACGTCGATTTTGAAAATGTTATTAAAAATCGAGGTACATTTTTAATTATTGTTCAATCGAGATGAAATCACTTTTAATGAGTGTTTTATAAGGAATTAAGCTGAATTCGGTCAAACATTTCTCCAGAAAAAAACGCATTCAAAAGTGTACCGAAAAAATCGCATGTTTTTCGTCTTCAAGATACAAAATCCGTGACAACGATTTCTAATTGAAAAATTTAATTTTAACAGTGTTTTGATTGAATATCGTTACATTTGCTTGAAATAAAGCAAAAAGTATAAAAATATTGGTTTCAGTGGTTATATTTGAAAATAGTGAACAAATTCTCAAAATGTTTTTCTCAGGCCGAGTTACGTCGATTTTGAAAATGTTATTAAAAATCGAGGTACATTTTTATTTATTGTTCAATCGAGATGAAATTACTTTTAATGAATGTTTTATAGGGAATTAAGCTGAATTCGGTCAAAAATTTCTCCAGAAAAAAATGCATTCAAAAAAGTGCCGAAAAAATCGCATGTTTTTCTTCTTCAAGATACAAAATCCGTGACAACGATTTTTTATTTAAAATTTAATTTTAACAGTTTTTTGATTGAATATCGTTACATTTGCTTGAAATAAAGCAAAAAGTATAAAAATAATGGTTTCAGTGAATATATTTGAAAATAGTGAAGAAATACTCAAAATATGCTTCTTTGGCCGTGAAACGTCGATTTTGAAAATGTTATTAAAAATCGAGGTACATTTTTAATTATTGTTCAATCGAGATGAAATCACTTTTAATGAGTGTTTTATAAGGAATTAAGCTGAATTCGGTCAAACATTTCTCCAGAAAAAAACGCATTCAAAAGTGTACCGAAAAAATCGCATGTTTTTCTTCTTCAAGATACAAAATCCGTGACAATGATTTCTAATTGAAAAATTTAATTTTAACAGTTTTTTGATTGAATATCGTTACATTTGCTTGAAATAAAGCAAAAAGTATAAAAATATTGGTTTCAGTGGTTATATTTGAAAATAGTGAACAAATACTCAAAATGTTTTTCTCAGGCCGAGTTACGTCGATTTTGAAAATGTTATTAAAAGTCGAGGTACATTTTTATTTTTTGTTCAATCGAGATGAAATCACTTTTAATGAATGTTTTATAGGGAATTATGCTGAATTCGGTCAAAAATTTCTCCAGAAAAAAATGCATTCAAAAAAGTGCCGAAAAAATCGCATGTTTTTCTTCTTCAAGATACAAAATCCGTGACAACGATTTCTAATTGAAAAATTTAATTTTAACAGTTTTTTGATTGAATATCGTTACATTTGCTTGAAATAAAGCAAAAAGTATAAAAATAATGGTTTCAGTGAATATATTTGAAAATAGTGAAGAAATACTCAAAATATGCTTCTTTGGCCGTGAAACGTCGATTTTGAAAATGTTATTAAAAATCGAGGTACATTTTTAATTATTGTTCAATCGAGATGAAATCACTTTTAATGAGTGTTTTATAAGGAATTAAGCTGAATTCGGTCAAACATTTCTCCAGAAAAAAACGCATTCAAAAGTGTACCCAAAAATTCGCATGTTTTTCTTCTTCAAGATACAAAATCCGTGACAACGATTTCTTATTTAAAATTTAATTTTAACAGTTTTTTGATTGAATATCGTTACATTTGCTTGAAATAAAGCAAAAAGTATAAAAATAATGGTTTCAGTGAATATATTTGAAAATAGTGAAGAAATACTCAAAATGTTTTTCTCAGGCCGAGTTACGTCGATTTTGAAAATGTTATTAAAAATCGAGGTACATTTTTATTTATTGTTCAATCGAGATGAAATCACTTTTAATGAGTGTTTTATAGGAAATTAAGCTGAATTCGGTCAAAAATTTCTCCAAAAAAAAATGCATTCAAAAAAGTGCCGAAAAAATCGCATGTTTTTCTTCTTCAAGATACAAAATCCGTGACAACGATTTCTAATTGAAAAATTTAATTTTAACAGTTTTTTGGTTGAATATCGTTACATTTGCTTGAATTAAAGCAAAAAGTATAAAAATAATGGTTTCAGTGAATATATTTGAAAATAGTGAAGAAATACTCAAAATATGCTTCTTTGGCCGTGAAACGTCGATTTTGAAAATGTTATTAAAAATCGAGGTACATTTTTAATTATTGTTCAATCGAGATGAAATCACTTTTAATGAGTGTTTTATAAGGAATTAAGCTGAATTCGGTCAAACATTTCTCCAGAAAAAAACGCATTCAAAAGTGTACCGAAAAAATCGCATGTTTTTCTTCTTCAAGATACAAAATCCGTGACAACGATTTCTAATTGAAAAATTTAATTTTAACAGTTTTTTGATTGAATATCGTTACATTTGCTTGAAATAAAGCAAAAAGTATAAAAATATTGGTTTCAGTGGTTATATTTGAAAATAGTGAACAAATACTCAAAATGTTTTTCTCAGGCCGAGTTACGTCGATTTTGAAAATGTTATTAAAAATCGAGGTACATTTTTCTTTATTGTTCAATCGAGATGAAATCACTTTTAATGAATGTTTTATAGGGAATTAAGCTGAATTCGGTCAAAAATTTCTCCAGAAAAAAACGCATTCAAAAAAGTGCCGAAAAATTCGCATGTTTTTCATCTTCAAGATACAAAATCCGTGACAACGATTTTTTATTTAAAATTTAATTTTAACAGTTTTTTGATTGAATATCGTTACATTTGCTTGAAATAAAGCAAAAAGTATAAAAATAATGGTTTCAGTGAATATATTTGAAAATAGTGAAGAAATACTCAAAATATGCTTCTTTGGCCGTGAAACGTCGATTTTGAAAATGTTATTAAAAATCGAGGTACATTTTTAACTATTGTTCAATCGAGATGAAATCACTTTTAATGAGTGTTTTATAAGGAATTAAGCTGAATTCGGTCAAACATTTCTCCAGAAAAAAATGCATTTAAAAGTGTACCGAAAAAATCGCATGTTTTTCTTCTTCAAGATACAAAATCCGTGACGATTTCTTATTTAAAATTTAATTTTAACAGTTTTTTGATTGAATATCGTTACATTTGCTTGAAATAAAGCAAAAAGTATAAAAATAATGGTTTCAGTGAATATATTTAAAATAGTGAAGAAATACTCAAAATATGCTTCTTTGGCCGTGAAACGTCGATTTTGAAAATGTTATTAAAAATCGAGGTACATTTTTAATTATTGTTCAATCGAGATGAAATCACTTTTAATGAGTGTTTTATAAGGAATTAAGCTGAATTCGGTCAAACATTTCTCCAGAAAAAAACGCATTCAAAAGTGTACCGAAAAAATCGCATGTTTTTCTTCTTCAAGATACAAAATCCGTGACAACGATTTCTAATTGAAAAATTTAATTTTAACAGTTTTTTGATTGAATATCGTTACATTTGCTTGAAATAAAGCAAAAAGTATAAAAATATTGGTTTCAGTGGTTATATTTGAAAATAGTGAACAAATACTCAAAATGTTTTTCTCAGGCCGAGTTACGTCGATTTTGAAAATGTTATTAAAAATCGAGGTACATTTTTATTTATTGTTCAATCGAGATGAAATCACTTTTAATGAATGTTTTATAGGGAATTAAGCTGAATTCGGTCAAAAATTTCTCCAGAAAAAAATGCATTCAAAAAAGTGCCGAAAAAATCGCATGTTTTTCTTCTTCAAGATACAAAATCCGTGACAACGATTTCTTATTTAAAATTTAATTTTAACAGTTTTTTGATTGAATATCGTTACATTTGCTTGAAATAAAGCAAAAAGTATAAAAATAATGGTTTCAGTGAATATATTTGAAAATAGTGAAGAAATACTCAAAATATGCTTCTTTGGCCGTGAAACGTCGATTTTGAAAATGTTATTAAAAATCGAGGTACATTTTTAATTATTGTTCAATCGAGATGAAATCACTTTTAATGAGTGTTTTATAAGGAATTAAGCTGAATTCGGTCAAACATTTCTCCAGAAAAAAATGCATTTAAAAGTGTACCGAAAAAATCGCATGTTTTTCTTCTTCAAGATACAAAATCCGTGACGATTTCTTATTTAAAATTTAATTTTAACAGTTTTTTGATTGAATATCGTTACATTTGCTTGAAATAAAGCAAAAAGTATAAAAATAATGGTTTCAGTGAATATATTTGAAAATAGTGAAGAAATACTCAAAATATGCTTCTTTGGCCGTGAAACGTCGATTTTGAAAATGTTATTAAAAATCGAGGTACATTTTTAATTATTGTTCAATCGAGATGAAATCACTTTTAATGAGTGTTTTATAAGGAATTAAGCTGAATTCGGTCAAACATTTCTCCAGAAAAAAACGCATTCAAAAGTGTACCGAAAAAATCGCAAGTTTTTTTTCTTCAAGATACAAAATCCGTGACAACGATTTCTAATTGAAAAATTTAATTTAAACAGTTTTTTTTTTGAATATCGTTACATTTGCTTGAAATAAAGCAAAAAGTATAAAAATAATGGTTTCAGTGAATATATTTGAAAATAGTGAAGAAATACTCAAAATGTTTTTCTCAGGCCGAGTTACGTCGATTTTGAAAATGTTATTAAAAATCGAGGTACATTTTTATTTATTGTTCAATCGAGATGAAATCACTTTTAATGAGTGTTTTATAGGGAATTAAGCTGAATTCGGTCAAAACTTTCTCCAAAAAAAAATGCATTCAAAAAAGTGCCGAAAAAATCGCATGTTTTTCTTCTTCAAGATACAAAATCCGTGACAACGATTTCTAATTGAAAAATTTAATTTTAACAGTTTTTTGGTTGAATATCGTTACATTTGCTTGAATTAAAGCAAAAAGTATAAAAATAATGGTTTCAGTGAATATATTTGAAAATAGTGAAGAAATACTCAAAATATGCTTCTTTGGCCGTGAAACGTCGATTTTGAAAATGTTATTAAAAATCGAGGTACATTTTTAATTATTGTTCAATCGAGATGAAATCACTTTTAATGAGTGTTTTATAAGGAATTAAGCTGAATTCGGTCAAACATTTCTCCAGAAAAAAACGCATTCAAAAGTGTACCGAAAAAATCGCAAGTTTTTTTTCTTCAAGATACAAAATCCGTGACAACGATTTCTAATTGAAAAATTTAATTTAAACAGTTTTTTGATTGAATATCGTTACATTTGCTTGAAATAAAGCAAAAAGTATAAAAATATTGGTTTCAGTGGTTATATTTGAAAATAGTGAACAAATACTCAAAATGTTTTTCTCAGGCCGAGTTACGTCGATTTTGAAAATGTTATTAAAAATCGAGGTACATTTTTCTTTATTGTTCAATCGAGATGAAATCACTTTTAATGAATGTTTTATAGGGAATTAAGCTGAATTCGGTCAAAAATTTCTCCAGAAAAAAACGCATTCAAAAAAGTGCCGAAAAATTCGCATGTTTTTCATCTTCAAGATACAAAATCCGTGACAACGATTTCTTATTTAAAATTTAATTTTAACAGTTTTTTGATTGAATATCGTTACATTTGCTTGAAATAAAGCAAAAAGTATAAAAATAATGGTTTCAGTGAATATATTTGAAAATAGTGAAGAAATACTCAAAATATGCTTCTTTGGCCGTGAAACGTCGATTTTGAAAATGTTATTAAAAATCGAGGTACATTTTTAATTATTGTTCAATCGAGATGAAATCATTTTTAATGAGTGTTTTATAAGGAATTAAGCTGAATTCGGTCAAACATTTCTCCAGAAAAAAACGCATTCAAAAGTGTACCGAAAAAATCGCATGTTTTTCGTCTTCAAGATACAAAATCCGTGACAACGATTTCTAATTGAAAAATTTAATTTTAACAGTGTTTTGATTGAATATCGTTACATTTGCTTGAAATAAAGCAAAAAGTATAAAAATATTGGTTTCAGTGGTTATATTTGAAAATAGTGAACAAATTCTCAAAATGTTTTTCTCAGGCCGAGTTACGTCGATTTTGAAAATGTTATTAAAAATCGAGGTACATTTTTATTTATTGTTCAATCGAGATGAAATTACTTTTAATGAATGTTTTATAGGGAATTAAGCTGAATTCGGTCAAAAATTTCTCCAGAAAAAAATGCATTCAAAAAAGTGCCGAAAAAATCGCATGTTTTTCTTCTTCAAGATACAAAATCCGTGACAACGATTTCTAATTGAAAAATTTAAATTTAACAGTTTTTTGATTGAATATCGTTACATTTGCTTGAAATAAAGCAAAAAGTATAAAAATAATGGTTTCAGTGAATATATTTAAAATAGTGAAGAAATACTCAAAATATGCTTCTTTGGCCGTGAAACGTCGATTTTGAAAATGTTATTAAAAATCGAGGTACATTTTTAATTATTGTTCAATCGAGATGAAATCACTTTTAATGAGTGTTTTATAAGTAATTAAGCTGAATTCGGTCAAACATTTCTCCAAAAAAAAATGCGTTCAAAAGTGTACCGAAAAAATCGCATGTTTTTCTTCTTCAAGATACAAAATCCGTGACTACGATTTCTTATTGAAAATTGAATTTTAACAGTTTTTTGAATGAATATCGTTACATTTGCTTGAATTAAAACAAAAAGTACAAAAATAATGGTTTCAGAGGTTATATTTGAAAATAGTGAAGAAATACTCAAAATGTGTTTCTCTGGCCGAGAAACGTCGATTTTGAAAATATTATTGAAAATCGAGGTACATTTTTATTTATTGTTCAATCGAGATGAAATCCCTCTTAATGAGTGTTTTATAGAGAATTAAGCTGATTTCGGTCAAACATTAGTCCAGAAAAAAATGCATTCAAAAAAGTGCCGAAAAAATCGCATGTTTTTCTTCTTCAAGATACAAAATCCGTGACAACGATTTCTTATTTAAAATTAAATTTTAACAGTTTTTTGATTGAATATCGTTACATTTGCTTGAAATAAAGCAAAAAGTATAAAAATAATGGTTTCAGTGAATATATTTGAAAATAGTGAAGAAATACTCAAAATATGCTTCTTTGGCCGTGAAACGTCGATTTTGAAAATGTTATTAAAAATCGAGGTACATTTTTAATTATTGTTCAATCGAGATGAAATCACTTTTAATGAGTGTTTTATAAGGAATTAAGCTGAATTCGGTCAAACATTTCTCCAGAAAAAAACGCATTCAAAAGTGTACCGAAAAAATCGCATGTTTTTCTTCTTCAAGATACAAAATCCGTGACAATGATTTCTAATTGAAAAATTTAATTTTAACAGTTTTTTGATTGAATATCGTTACATTTGCTTGAAATAAAGCAAAAAGTATAAAAATATTGGTTTCAGTGGTTATATTTGAAAATAGTGAACAAATACTCAAAATGTTTTTCTCAGGCCGAGTTACGTCGATTTTGAAAATGTTATTAAAAATAGAGGTACATTTTTATTTATTGTTCAATCGAGATGAAATCACTTTTAATGAATGTTTTATAGGGAATTATTCTGAATTCGGTCAAAAATTTCTCCAGAAAAAAAATGCATTCAAAAAAGTGCCGAAAAAATCGCATGTTTTTCTTCTTCAAGATACAAAATCCGTGACAACGATTTCTTATTTAAAATTTAATTTTAACAGTTTTTTGATTGAATATCGTTACATTTGCTTGAATTAAAGCAAAAAGTATAAAAATAATGGTTTCAGTGAATATATTTGAAAATAGTGAAGAAATACTCAAAATATGCTTCTTTGGCCGTGAAACGTCGATTTTGAAAATGTTATTAAAAATCGAGGTACATTTTTAATTATTGTTCAATCGAGATGAAATCACTTTTAATGAGTGTTTTATAGGGAATTAAGCTGATTTCGGTCAAAAATTTGTTTAGAAAAAAATGCATTCAAAAGTGTACCGAAAAAATCGCAAGTTTTTTTTCTTCAAGATACAAAATCCGTGACAACGATTTCTAATTGAAAAATTTAATTTTAACAGTTTTTTGATTGAATATCGTTACATTTGCTTGAAATAAAGCAAAAAGTATAAAAATAATGGTTTCAGTGGTTATATTTGAAAATAGTGAAGAAATACTCAAAATGTGTTTCTCTGGCCGAGAAACGTCGATTTTGAAAATATTATTGAAAATCGAGGTACATTTTTATTTATTGTTCAATCGAGATGAAATCCCTCTTAATGAGTGTTTTATAGAGAATTAAGCTGATTTCGGTCAAACATTAGTCCAGAAAAAAATGCATTCAAAAAGTACCGAAAAAATCGCATGTTTTTTTTTTTCTTCAATATACAAAATTCGTCACAACGATTTCTTATTGAAAATTTAATTTTAACAGTTTTTTGAATGAATATCGTTACATTTGCTTGAATTAAAGCAAAAATTACAAAAATAATGGTTTCAGTGGTTATATTTGAAAATAGTGAAGAAATACTCAAAATGTGTTTCTCTGGCCGAGAAAAGTCGATTTTGAAAATATTATTAAAAATCGAGGTACATTTTTGTTTATTGTTCAATCGAGATGAAATCACTTTTAATGAGTGTTTTATAGGCAATTAAGCTGAATTCGGTCAAACGTTTGTCCAGAAAAAAATGCATTCAAAAGTGTATAGAAAAAATCGCATGTTTTTTTCTTCAAGATACAAAATCCGTGAGTACGATTTCTTATTGAAAATTTAATTTTAACAGTTTTTTGAATGAATATCGTTATGTTTGCTTGAATTAAAGCAAAAGGTACAAAAATAATGGTTTCAGTGGTTATATTTGAAAATATTGAAGAAATACTCAAAATGTGTTTCTCTGGCCGAGAAACGTCGATTTTGAAAATATTATTAAAAATCGAGGTACATTTTTATTTATTGTTCAATCGAGATGAAATCACTTTTAATGAGTGTTTTATAAGGAATGAAGCTGAATTCGGTCAAATATTTGTCCAGAAAAAAATGCATTCAAAAGTGTACCGAAAAAATCGCATGTTTTTATTCTTCAAGATACAAAATCCGTGAGTACGATTTCTTATTGAAAATTGAATTTTAACAGTTTTTTGAATGAATATCGTTATATTTGCTTGAATTAAAGCAAAAAGTACAAAAATAATGGTTTCAGTGGTTATATTTGAAAATAGTGAAGAAATACTCAAAATGTGTTTCTCTGGCCGAGAAACGTCGATTTTGAAAATATTATTAAAAATCGAGGTACATTTTTATTTATTGTTCAATCGAGATGAAATCACTTTTAATGAGTGTTTTATAGGGAATTAAGCAGAATTCGGTCAAATATTTGTCCAGAAAAAAATGCATTCAAAAAAGTACCGAAAAAATCGCATGTTTTTTTTCTTCAAGACACAAAATCGTCACAACGATTTCTTATTGAAAATTTAATTTTAACAGTTTTTTGAATGAATATCGTTACATTTGCTTGAATTAAAGCAAAAAGTACAAAAATAATGGTTTCAGTGGTTATATTTAAAAATAGTGAAGAAATACTCAAAAGGTTTTTCTCTGGCCGAGAAACGTCGAGTTTGAAAATATTATTAAAAATAGAGGTACATTTTTATTAATTGTTCAATCGAGATGAAATCACTTTTAATGAGTGTTTTATAGGGGAATTAAGCTGAATTCGGCCAAAGATTTGTCCAGAAAAAAATGCATTCAAAAGTGTACCGAAAAAATCGCATGTTTTTTTTCTTCAAGATACAAAATCCGTGACTACGATTTCTTATTGAAAATTGAATTTTAACAGTTTTTTGAATGAATATCGTTACATTTGCTTGAATTAAAGCAAAAAGTATAAAAATAATGGTTTCAGTGAATATATTTGAAAATAGTGAAGAAATACTCAAAATATGCTTCTTTGGCCGTGAAACGTCGATTTTGAAAATGTTATTAAAAATCGAGGTACATTTTTAATTATTGTTCAATCGAGATGAAATCACTTTTAATGAGTGTTTTATAGGGAATTAAGCTGATTTCGGTCAAAAATTTGTTTAGAAAAAAATGCATTCAAAAGTGTACCGAAAAAATCGCAAGTTTTTTTTCTTCAAGATACAAAATCCGTGACAATGATTTCTAATTGAAAAATTTAATTTTAACAGTTTTTTGATTGAATATCGTTACATTTGCTTGAAATAAAGCAAAAAGTATAAAAATATTGGTTTCAGTGGTTATATTGGAAAATAGTGAAGAAATACTCAAAATATGCTTCTTTGGCCGTGAAACGTCAATTTTGAAAATGTTATTAAAAATCGAGGTACATTTTTAATTATTGTTCAATCGAGATGAAATCACTTTTAATGAGTGTTTTATAAGGAATTAAGCTGAATTCGGTCAAACATTTCTCCAGAAAAAAACGCGTTCAAAAGTGTACCGAAAAAATCGCATGTTTTTCTTCTTCAAGATACAAAATCCGTGACAACGATTTCTAATTGAAAAATTTAATTTTAACAGTTTTTTGATTGAATATCGTTACATTTGCTTGAAATAAAGCAAAAAGTATAAAAATAATGGTTTCAGTGGTTATATTTGAAAATAGTGAAGAAATACTCAAAATGTGTTTCTCTGGCCGAGAAACGTCGATTTTGAAAATATTATTGAAAATCGAGGTACATTTTTATTTATTGTTCAATCGAGATGAAATCCCTCTTAATGAGTGTTTTATAGAGAATTAAGCTGATTTCGGTCAAACATTAGTCCAGAAAAAAATGCATTCAAAAAGTACCGAAAAAATCGCATGTTTTTTTTTTCTTCAATATACAAAATTCGTCACAACGATTTCTTATTGAAAATTTAATTTTAACAGTTTTTTGAATGAATATCGTTACATTTGCTTGAATTAAAGCAAAAATTACAAAAATAATGGTTTCAGTGGTTATATTTGAAAATAGTGAAGAAATACTCAAAATGTGTTTCTCTGGCCGAGAAAAGTCGATTTTGAAAATATTATTAAAAATCGAGGTACATTTTTGTTTATTGTTCAATCGAGATGAAATCACTTTTAATGAGTGTTTTATAGGCAATTAAGCTGAATTCGGTCAAACGTTTGTCCAGAAAAAAATGCATTCAAAAGTAAATAGAAAAAATCGCATGTTTTTTTCTTCAAGATACAAAATCCGTGAGTACGATTTCTTATTGAAAATTGAATTTTAACAGTTTTTTGAATGAATATCGTTATGTTTGCTTGAATTAAAGCAAAAGGTACAAAAATAATGGTTTCAGTGGTTATATTTGAAAATAGTGAAGAAATACTCAAAATGTGTTTCTCTGGCCGAGAAACGTCGATTTTGAAAATATTATTAAAAATCGAGGTACATTTTTATTTATTGTTCAATCGAGATGAAATCACTTTTAATGAGTGTTTTATAGGGAATTAAGCAGAATTCGGTCAAATATTTGTCCAGAAAAAAATGCATTCAAAAAAGTACCGAAAAAATCGCATGTTTTTTTTCTTCAAGATACAAAATTCGTCACAACGATTTCTTATTGAAAATTTAATTTTAACAGTTTTTTGAATAAATATCGTTACATTTGCTTGAATTAAAACAAAAAGTACAAAAATAATGGTTTCAGAGGTTATATTTGAAAATAGTGAAGAAATACTCAAAATGTGTTTCTCTGGCCGAGAAACGTCGATTTTGAAAATATTATTGAAAATCGAGGTACATTTTTATTTATTGTTCAATCGAGATGAAATCACTTTTAATGAGTGTTTTATAGGGAATTAAGCTGAATTCGGTCAAACATTTGTCCTGAAAAAAATGCATTCAAAAAAGTACCGAAAAAATCGCATGTTTTTTTTCTTCAAGATACAAAATTCGTCACAACGATTTCTTATTGAAAATTTAATTTTAACAGTTTTTTGAATGAATATCGTTACATTTGCTTGAATTAAAGCAAAAAGTACAAAAATAATGGTTTCAGTGGTTTTATTTAAAAATAGTGAAGAAATACTCAAAATGTTTTTCTCTGGCCGAGAAACGTCGAGTTTGAAAATATTATTAAAAATAGAGGTACATTTTTATTAATTGTTCAATCGAGATGAAATCACTTTTAATGAGTGTTTTATAGGGAATTAAGCTGGATTCGGTCAAAGATTTGTCCAGAAAAAAATGCATTCAAAAGTGTACCGAAAAAATCGCATGTTTTTTTTCTTCAAGATACAAAATCCGTGACTACGATTTCTTATTGAAAATTGAATTTTAACAGTTTTTTGAATGAATATCGTTACATTTGCTTGAATTAAAACAAAAAGTACAAAAATAATGGTTTCAGAGGTTATATTTGAAAATAGTGAAGAAATACTCAAAATGTGTTTCTCTGGCCGAGAAACGTCGATTTTGAAAATATTATTGAAAATCGAGGTACATTTTTATTTATTGTTCAATCGAGATGAAATCCCTCTTAATGAGTGTTTTATAGGGAATTAAGCTGATTTCGGTCAAACATTAGTCCAGAAAAAAATGCATTCAAAAAAGTACCGAAAAAATCGCATGTTTTTTTTTCTTCAAGATACAAAATTCGTCACAACGATTTCTTATTGAAAATTGAATTTTAACAGTTTTTTGATTGAATATCGTTACATTTGCTTGAAATAAGGCAAAAAGTATAAAAATAATGGTTTCAGTGGTTATATTTGAAAATAGTGAACAAATACTCAAAATGTTTTTCTCAGGCCGAGTTACGTCGATTTTGAAAATGTTATTAAAAATCGAGGCACATTTTTCTTTATTGTTCAATCGAGATGAAATCACTTTTAATGAATGTTTTATAGGGAATTAAGCTGAATTCGGTCAAAAATTTCTCCAGAAAAAAATGCATTCAAAAAAGTGCCGAAAAAATCGCATGTTTTTCTTCTTCAAGATACAAAATCCGTGACAACGATTTCTTATTTAAAATTAAATTTTAACAGTTTTTTGATTGAATATCGTTACATTTGCTTGAAATAAAGCAAAAAGTATAAAAATAATGGTTTCAGTGAATATATTTGAAAATAGTGAAGAAATACTCAAAATGTTTTTCTCAGGCCGAGTTACGTCGATTTTGAAAATGTTATTAAAAATCGAGGTACATTTTTATTTATTGTTCAATCGAGATGAAATCACATTTAATGAATGTTTTATAGGGAATTAAGCTGAATTCGGTCAAAAATTTCTCCAAAAAAAAATGCATTCAAAAAAGTGCCGAAAAAATCGCATGTTTTTCTTCTTCAAGATACAAAATCCGTGACAACGATTTCTAATTGAAAAATTTAATTTTAACAGTTTTTTGGTTGAATATCGTTACATTTGCTTGAATTAAAGCAAAAAGTATAAAAATAATGGTTTCAGTGAATATATTTGAAAATAGTGAAGAAATACTCAAAATATGCTTCTTTGGCCGTGAAACGTCGATTTTGAAAATGTTATTAAAAATCGAGGTACATTTTTAATTATTGTTCAATCGAGATGAAATCACTTTTAATGAGTGTTTTATAGGGAATTAAGCTGATTTCGGTCAAAAATTTGTTTAGAAAAAAATGCATTCAAAAGTGTACCGAAAAAATCGCAAGTTTTTTTTCTTCAAGATACAAAATCCGTGACAACGATTTCTAATTGAAAAATTTAATTTTAACAGTTTTTTGGTTGAATATCGTTACATTTGCTTGAATTAAAGCAAAAAGTATAAAAATAATGGTTTCAGTGAATATATTTGAAAATAGTGAAGAAATACTCAAAATATGCTTCTTTGGCCGTGAAACGTCGATTTTGAAAATGTTATTAAAAATCGAGGTACATTTTTAATTATTGTTCAATCGAGATGAAATCACTTTTAATGAGTGTTTTATAGGGAATTAAGCTGATTTCGGTCAAAAATTTGTTTAGAAAAAAATGCATTCAAAAGTGTACCGAAAAAATCGCAAGTTTTTTTTCTTCAAGATACAAAGTCCGTGACAACGATTTCTAATTGAAAAATTTAATTTTAACAGTTTTTTGATTGAATATCGTTACATTTGCTTGAAATAAAGCAAAAAGTATAAAAATATTGGTTTCAGTGGTTATATTGGAAAATAGTGAAGAAATACTCAAATTATGCTTCTTTGGCCGTGAAACGTCAATTTTGAAAATGTTATTAAAAATCGAGGTACATTTTTAATTATTGTTCAATCGAGATGAAATCACTTTTAATGAGTGTTTTATAAGGAATTAAGCTGAATTCGGTCAAACATTTCTCCAGAAAAAAACGCGTTCAAAAGTGTACCGAAAAAATCGCATGTTTTTCTTCTTCAAGATACAAAATCCGTGACAACGATTTCTAATTGAAAAATTTAATTTTAACAGTTTTTTGATTGAATATCGTTACATTTGCTTGAAATAAAGCAAAAAGTATAAAAATAATGGTTTCAGTGGTTATATTTGAAAATAGTGAAGAAATACTCAAAATGTGTTTCTCTGGCCGAGAAACGTCGATTTTGAAAATATTATTGAAAATCGAGGTACATTTTTATTTATTGTTCAATCGAGATGAAATCCCTCTTAATGAGTGTTTTATAGAGAATTAAGCTGATTTCGGTCAAACATTAGTCCAGAAAAAAATGCATTCAAAAAGTACCGAAAAAATCGCATGTTTTTTTTTTTCTTCAATATACAAAATTCGTCACAACGATTTCTTATTGAAAATTTAATTTTAACAGTTTTTTGAATGAATATCGTTACATTTGCTTGAATTAAAGCAAAAATTACAAAAATAATGGTTTCAGTGGTTATATTTGAAAATAGTGAAGAAATACTCAAAATGTGTTTCTCTGGCCGAGAAAAGTCGATTTTGAAAATATTATTAAAAATCGAGGTACATTTTTGTTTATTGTTCAATCGAGATGAAATCACTTTTAATGAGTGTTTTATAGGCAATTAAGCTGAATTCGGTCAAACGTTTGTCCAGAAAAAAATGCATTCAAAAGTAAATAGAAAAAATCGCATGTTTTTTTCTTCAAGATACAAAATCCGTGAGTACGATTTCTTATTGAAAATTGAATTTTAACAGTTTTTTGAATGAATATCGTTATGTTTGCTTGAATTAAAGCAAAAGGTACAAAAATAATGGTTTCAGTGGTTATATTTGAAAATAGTGAAGAAATACTCAAAATGTGTTTCTCTGGCCGAGAAACGTCGATTTTGAAAATATTATTAAAAATCGAGGTACATTTTTATTTATTGTTCAATCGAGATGAAATCACTTTTAATGAGTGTTTTATAGGGAATTAAGCAGAATTCGGTCAAATATTTGTCCAGAAAAAAATGCATTCAAAAAAGTACCGAAAAAATCGCATGTTTTTTTTCTTCAAGATACAAAATTCGTCACAACGATTTCTTATTGAAAATTTAATTTTAACAGTTTTTTGAATAAATATCGTTACATTTGCTTGAATTAAAACAAAAAGTACAAAAATAATGGTTTCAGAGGTTATATTTGAAAATAGTGAAGAAATACTCAAAATGTGTTTCTCTGGCCGAGAAACGTCGATTTTGAAAATATTATTGAAAATCGAGGTACATTTTTATTTATTGTTCAATCGAGATGAAATCACTTTTAATGAGTGTTTTATAGGGAATTAAGCTGAATTCGGTCAAACATTTGTCCTGAAAAAAATGCATTCAAAAAAGTACCGAAAAAATCACATGTTTTTTTTCTTCAAGATACAAAATTCGTCACAACGATTTCTTATTGAAAATTTAATTTTAACAGTTTTTTGAATGAATATCGTTACATTTGCTTGAATTAAAGCAAAAAGTACAAAAATAATGGTTTCAGTGGTTTTATTTAAAAATAGTGAAGAAATACTCAAAATGTTTTTCTCTGGCCGAGAAACGTCGAGTTTGAAAATATTATTAAAAATAGAGGTACATTTTTATTAATTGTTCAATCGAGATGAAATCACTTTTAATGAGTGTTTTATAGGGAATTAAGCTGGATTCGGTCAAAGATTTGTCCAGAAAAAAATGCATTCAAAAGTGTACCGAAAAAATCGCATGTTTTTTTTCTTCAAGATACAAAATCCGTGACTACGATTTCTTATTGAAAATTGAATTTTAACAGTTTTTTGAATGAATATCGTTACATTTGCTTGAATTAAAACAAAAAGTACAAAAATAATGGTTTCAGAGGTTATATTTGAAAATAGTGAAGAAATACTCAAAATGTGTTTCTCTGGCCGAGAAACGTCGATTTTGAAAATATTATTGAAAATCGAGGTACATTTTTATTTATTGTTCAATCGAGATGAAATCCCTCTTAATGAGTGTTTTATAGGGAATTAAGCTGATTTCGGTCAAACATTAGTCCAGAAAAAAATGCATTCAAAAAAGTACCGAAAAAATCGCATGTTTTTTTTTCTTCAAGATACAAAATTCGTCACAACGATTTCTTATTGAAAATTGAATTTTAACAGTTTTTTGATTGAATATCGTTACATTTGCTTGAAATAAGGCAAAAAGTATAAAAATAATGGTTTCAGTGGTTATATTTGAAAATAGTGAACAAATACTCAAAATGTTTTTCTCAGGCCGAGTTACGTCGATTTTGAAAATGTTATTAAAAATCGAGGCACATTTTTCTTTATTGTTCAATCGAGATGAAATCACTTTTAATGAATGTTTTATAGGGAATTAAGCTGAATTCGGTCAAAAATTTCTCCAGAAAAAAATGCATTCAAAAAAGTGCCGAAAAAATCGCATGTTTTTCTTCTTCAAGATACAAAATCCGTGACAACGATTTCTTATTTAAAATTAAATTTTAACAGTTTTTTGATTGAATATCGTTACATTTGCTTGAAATAAAGCAAAAAGTATAAAAATAATGGTTTCAGTGAATATATTTGAAAATAGTGAAGAAATACTCAAAATGTTTTTCTCAGGCCGAGTTACGTCGATTTTGAAAATGTTATTAAAAATCGAGGTACATTTTTATTTATTGTTCAATCGAGATGAAATCACATTTAATGAATGTTTTATAGGGAATTAAGCTGAATTCGGTCAAAAATTTCTCCAAAAAAAATGCATTCAAAAAAGTGCCGAAAAAATCGCATGTTTTTCTTCTTCAAGATACAAAATCCGTGACAACGATTTCTAATTGAAAAATTTAATTTTAACAGTTTTTTGGTTGAATATCGTTACATTTGCTTGAATTAAAGCAAAAAGTATAAAAATAATGGTTTCAGTGAATATATTTGAAAATAGTGAAGAAATACTCAAAATATGCTTCTTTGGCCGTGAAACGTCGATTTTGAAAATGTTATTAAAAATCGAGGTACATTTTTAATTATTGTTCAATCGAGATGAAATCACTTTTAATGAGTGTTTTATAGGGAATTAAGCTGATTTCGGTCAAAAATTTGTTTAGAAAAAAATGCATTCAAAAGTGTACCGAAAAAATCGCAAGTTTTTTTTCTTCAAGATACAAAATCCGTGACAACGATTTCTAATTGAAAAATTTAATTTTAACAGTTTTTTGATTGAATATCGTTACATTTGCTTGAAATAAAGCAAAAAGTATAAAAATATTGGTTTCAGTGGTTATATTGGAAAATAGTGAAGAAATACTCAAAATATGCTTCTTTGGCCGTGAAACGTCAATTTTGAAAATGTTATTAAAAATCGAGGTACATTTTTAATTATTGTTCAATCGAGATGAAATCACTTTTAATGAGTGTTTTATAAGGAATTAAGCTGAATTCGGTCAAACATTTCTCCAGAAAAAAACGCGTTCAAAAGTGTACCGAAAAAATCGCATGTTTTTCTTCTTCAAGATACAAAATCCGTGACTACGATTTCTTATTGAAAATTGAATTTTAACAGTTTTTTGAATGAATATCGTTACATTTGCTTGAATTAAAACAAAAAGTACAAAAATAATGGTTTCAGAGGTTATATTTGAAAATAGTGAAGAAATACTCAAAATGTGTTTCTCTGGCCGAGAAACGTCGATTTTGAAAATATTATTGAAAATCGAGGTACATTTTTATTTATTGTTCAATCGAGATGAAATCCCTCTTAATGAGTGTTTTATAGGGAATTAAGCTGATTTCGGTCAAACATTAGTCCAGAAAAAAATGCATTCAAAAAAGTACCGAAAAAATCGCATGTTTTTTTTTCTTCAAGATACAAAATTCGTCACAACGATTTCTTATTGAAAATTGAATTTTAACAGTTTTTTGATTGAATATCGTTACATTTGCTTGAAATAAGGCAAAAAGTATAAAAATAATGGTTTCAGTGGTTATATTTGAAAATAGTGAACAAATACTCAAAATGTTTTTCTCAGGCCGAGTTACGTCGATTTTGAAAATGTTATTAAAAATCGAGGCACATTTTTCTTTATTGTTCAATCGAGATGAAATCACTTTTAATGAATGTTTTATAGGGAATTAAGCTGAATTCGGTCAAAAATTTCTCCAGAAAAAAATGCATTCAAAAAAGTGCCGAAAAAATCGCATGTTTTTCTTCTTCAAGATACAAAATCCGTGACAACGATTTCTTATTTAAAATTAAATTTTAACAGTTTTTTGATTGAATATCGTTACATTTGCTTGAAATAAAGCAAAAAGTATAAAAATAATGGTTTCAGTGAATATATTTGAAAATAGTGAAGAAATACTCAAAATGTTTTTCTCAGGCCGAGTTACGTCGATTTTGAAAATGTTATTAAAAATCGAGGTACATTTTTATTTATTGTTCAATCGAGATGAAATCACATTTAATGAATGTTTTATAGGGAATTAAGCTGAATTCGGTCAAAAATTTCTCCAAAAAAAATGCATTCAAAAAAGTGCCGAAAAAATCGCATGTTTTTCTTCTTCAAGATACAAAATCCGTGACAACGATTTCTAATTGAAAAATTTAATTTTAACAGTTTTTTGGTTGAATATCGTTACATTTGCTTGAATTAAAGCAAAAAGTATAAAAATAATGGTTTCAGTGAATATATTTGAAAATAGTGAAGAAATACTCAAAATATGCTTCTTTGGCCGTGAAACGTCGATTTTGAAAATGTTATTAAAAATCGAGGTACATTTTTAATTATTGTTCAATCGAGATGAAATCACTTTTAATGAGTGTTTTATAGGGAATTAAGCTGATTTCGGTCAAAAATTTGTTTAGAAAAAAATGCATTCAAAAGTGTACCGAAAAAATCGCAAGTTTTTTTTCTTCAAGATACAAAATCCGTGACAACGATTTCTAATTGAAAAATTTAATTTTAACAGTTTTTTGATTGAATATCGTTACATTTGCTTGAAATAAAGCAAAAAGTATAAAAATATTGGTTTCAGTGGTTATATTGGAAAATAGTGAAGAAATACTCAAAATATGCTTCTTTGGCCGTGAAACGTCAATTTTGAAAATGTTATTAAAAATCGAGGTACATTTTTAATTATTGTTCAATCGAGATGAAATCACTTTTAATGAGTGTTTTATAAGGAATTAAGCTGAATTCGGTCAAACATTTCTCCAGAAAAAAACGCGTTCAAAAGTGTACCGAAAAAATCGCATGTTTTTCTTCTTCAAGATACAAAATCCGTGACTACGATTTCTTATTGAAAATTGAATTTTAACAGTTTTTTGAATGAATATCGTTACATTTGCTTGAATTAAAACAAAAAGTACAAAAATAATGGTTTCAGAGGTTATATTTGAAAATAGTGAAGAAATACTCAAAATGTGTTTCTCTGGCCGAGAAACGTCGATTTTGAAAATATTATTGAAAATCGAGGTACATTTTTATTTATTGTTCAATCGAGATGAAATCCCTCTTAATGAGTGTTTTATAGAGAATTAAGCTGATTTCGGTCAAACATTAGTCCAGAAAAAAATGCATTCAAAAAAGTACCGAAAAAATCGCATGTTTTTTTTTTCTTCAATATACAAAATTCGTCACAACGATTTCTTATTGAAAATTTAATTTTAACAGTTTTTTGAATGAATATCGTTACATTTGCTTGAATTAAAGCAAAAATTACAAAAATAATGGTTTCAGTGGTTATATTTGAAAATAGTGAAGAAATACTCAAAATGTGTTTCTCTGGCCGAGAAAAGTCGATTTTGAAAATATTATTAAAAATCGAGGTACATTTTTGTTTATTGTTCAATCGAGATGAAATCACTTTTAATGAGTGTTTTATAGGCAATTAAGCTGAATTCGGTCAAACGTTTGTCCAGAAAAAAATGCATTCAAAAGTGTATAGAAAAAATCGCATGTTTTTTTCTTCAAGATACAAAATCCGTGAGTACGATTTCTTATTGAAAATTGAATTTTAACAGTTTTTTGAATGAATATCGTTACATTTGCTTGAATTAAAGCAAAAAGTACAAAAATAATGGTTTCAGTGGTTATATTTAAAAATAGTGAAGAAATACTCAAAATGTTTTTCTCTGGCCGAGAAACGTCGAGTTTGAAAATATTATTAAAAATAGAGGTACATTTTTATTTATTGTTCAATCGAGATGAAATCCCTCTTAATGAGTGTTTTATAGGGAATTAAGCTGAATTCGGTCAAACATTTGTCCTGAAAAAAATGCATTCAAAAAAGTACCGAAAAAATCGCATGTTTTTTTTCTTCAAGATACAAAATTCGTCACAACGATTTCTTATTGAAAATTTAATTTTAACAGTTTTTTGAATGAATATCGTTACATTTGCTTGAATTAAAGCAAAAAGTACAAAATAATGGTTTCAGTGGTTATATATAAAAATAGTGAAGAAATACTCAAAATGTGTTTCTCTGGCCGAGAAACGTCGATTTTGAAAATATTATTAAAAATCGAGGTACATTTTTATTTATTGTTCAATCGAGATGAAATCACTTTTAATGAGTGTTTTATAGGAAATTAAGCAGAATTCGGTCAAATATTTGTCCAGAAAAAAATGCATTCAAAAAAGTACCGAAAAAATCGCATGTTTTTTTTCTTCAAGATACAAAATTCGTCACAACGATTTCTTATTGAAAATTTAATTTTAACAGTTTTTTGAATAAATATCGTTACATTTGCTTGAATTAAAACAAAAAGTACAAAAATAATGGTTTCAGAGGTTATATTTGAAAATAGTGAAGAAATACTCAAAATGTGTTTCTCTGGCCGAGAAACGTCGATTTTGAAAATATTATTGAAAATCGAGGTACATTTTTATTTATTGTTCAATCGAGATGAAATCACTTTTAATGAGTGTTTTATAGGGAAATAAGCTGAATTCGGTCAAACATTTGTCCTGAAAAAAATGCATTCAAAAAAGTACCGAAAAAATCGCATGTTTTTTTTCTTCAAGATACAAAATTCGTCACAACGATTTCTTATTGAAAAGTTAATTTTAACAGTTTTTTGAATGAATATCGTTACATTTGCTTGAATTAAAGCAAAAAGTACAAAAATAATGGTTTCAGTGGTTATATTTAAAAATAGTGAAGAAATACTCAAAATGTTTTTCTCTGGCCGAGAAACGTCGAGTTTGAAAATATTATTAAAAATAGAGGTACATTTTTATTAATTGTTCAATCGAGATGAAATCACTTTTAATGAGTGTTTTATAGGGAATTAAGCTGAATTCGGTCAAAGATTTGTCCAGAAAAAAATGCATTCAAAAGTGTACCGAAAAACTCGCATGTTTTTTTTCTTCAAGATACAAAATCCGTGACTACGATTTCTTATTGAAAATTGAATTTTAACAGTTTTTTGAATGAATATCGTTACATTTGCTTGAATTAAAACAAAAAGTACAAAAATAATGGTTTCAGAGGTTATATTTGAAAATAGTGAAGAAATACTCAAAATGTGTTTCTCTGGCCGAGAAACGTCGATTTTGAAAATATTATTGAAAATCGAGGTACATTTTTATTTATTGTTCAATCGAGATGAAATCCCTCTTAATGAGTGTTTTATAGGGAATTAAGCTGATTTCGGTCAAACATTAGTCCAGAAAAAAATGCATTCAAAAAAGTACCGAAAAAATCGCATGTTTTTTTTTCTTCAAGATACAAAATTCGTCACAACGATTTCTTATTGAAAATTTAATTTTAACCGTTTTTTGAATGAATATCGTTACATTTGCTTGAATTAAAGCAAAAAGTACAAAATAATGGTTTCAGTGGTTATATATAAAAATAGTGAAGAAATACTCAAAATGTGTTTCTCTGGCCGAGAAACGTCGATTTTGAAAATATTATTAAAAATCGAGGTACATTTTTATTTATTGTTCAATCGAGATGAAATCACTTTTAATGAGTGTTTTATAGGGAATTAAGCAGAATTCGGTCAAATATTTGTCCAGAAAAAAATGCATTCAAAAAAGTACCGAAAAAATCGCATGTTTTTTTTCTTCAAGATACAAAATTCGTCACAACGATTTCTTATTGAAAATTTAATTTTAACAGTTTTTTGAATAAATATCGTTACATTTGCTTGAATTAAAGCAAAAAGTACAAAAATAATGGTTTCAGTGGTTATATTTGAAAATAGTGAAGAAATACTCAAAATGTGTTTCTCTGGCTGAGAAACGTCGATTTTGAAAATATTATTCAAAATCGAGGTACATTTTCATTTATTGTTCAATCGAGATGAAATCCCTCTTAATGAGTGTTTTATAGGGAATTAAGCTGAATTCGGTCAAATATTTGTCCAGAAAAAAATGCATTCAAAAAAGTACCGAAAAAATCGCATGTTTTTTTTTCTTCAAGATACAAAATTCGTCACAACGATTTCTTATTGAAAATTTAATTTTAACAGTTTTTTGAATGAATATCGTTACATTTGCTTGAATTAAAGCAAAAGGTACAAAATAATGGTTTCAGTGGTTATATATAAAAATAGTGAAGAAATACTCAAAATGTGTTTCTCTGGCCGAGAAACGTCGATTTTGAAAATATTATTAAAAATCGAGGTACATTTTTATTTATTGTTCAATCGAGATGAAATCACTTTTAATGAGTGTTTTATAGGGAATTAAGCTGGATTCGGTCAAAGACTTGTCCAGAAAAAAATGCATTCAAAAGTGTACCGAAAAAATCGCATGTTTTTTTTCTTCAAGATACAAAATCCGTGACTACGATTTCTTATTGAAAATTGAATTTTAACAGTTTTTTGAATAAATATCGTAACATTTGCTTGAATTAAAACAAAAAGTACAAAAATAATGGTTTCAGAGGTTATATTTGAAAATAGTGAAGAAATACTCAAAATGTGTTTCTCTGGCCGAGAAACGTCGATTTTGAAAATATTATTGAAAATCGAGGTACATTTTTATTTATTGTTCAATCGAGATGAAATCACTTTTAATGAGTGTTTTATAGGGAATTAAGCTGAATTCGGTCAAACATTTGTCCTGAAAAAAATGCATTCAAAAAAGTACCGAAAAAATCGCATGTTTTTTTTCTTCAAGATACAAAATTCGTCACAACGATTTCTTATTGAAAATTTAATTTTAACAGTTTTTTGAATGAATATCGTTACATTTGCTTGAATTAAAGCAAAAAGTACAAAAATAATGGTTTCAGTGGTTTTATTTAAAAATAGTGAAGAAATACTCAAAATGTTTTTCTCTGGCCGAGAAACGTCGAGTTTGAAAATATTATTAAAAATAGAGGTACATTTTTATTAATTGTTCAATCGAGATGAAATCACTTTTAATGAGTGTTTTATAGGGAATTAAGCTGGATTCGGTCAAAGATTTGTCCAGAAAAAAATGCATTCAAAAGTGTACCGAAAAAATCGCATGTTTTTTTTCTTCAAGATACAAAATCCGTGACTACGATTTCTTATTGAAAATTGAATTTTAACAGTTTTTTGAATGAATATCGTTACATTTGCTTGAATTAAAACAAAAAGTACAAAAATAATGGTTTCAGAGGTTATATTTGAAAATAGTGAAGAAATACTCAAAATGTGTTTCTCTGGCCGAGAAACGTCGATTTTGAAAATATTATTGAAAATCGAGGTACATTTTTATTTATTGTTCAATCGAGATGAAATCCCTCTTAATGAGTGTTTTATAGGGAATTAAGCTGATTTCGGTCAAACATTAGTCCAGAAAAAAATGCATTCAAAAAAGTACCGAAAAAATCGCATGTTTTTTTTTCTTCAAGATACAAAATTCGTCACAACGATTTCTTATTGAAAATTTAATTTTAACAGTTTTTTGAATGAATATCGTTACATTTGCTAGAATTAAAGCAAAAAGTACAAAATAATGGTTTCAGTGGTTATATATAAAAATAGTGAAGAAATACTCAAAATGTGTTTCTCTGGCCGAGAAACGTCGATTTTGAAAATATTATTGAAAATCGAGGTACATTTTTATTTATTGTTCAATCGAGATGAAATCACTTTTAATGAGTGTTTTATAGGGAATTAAGGTGGATTCGGTCAAAGATTTGTCCAGAAAAAAATGCATTCAAAAGTGTACCGAAAAAATCGCATGTTTTTTTCTTCAAGATACAAAATCCGTGACTACGATTTCTTATTGAAAATTGAATTTTAACAGTTTTTTGAATGAATATCGTTACATTTGCTTGAATTAAAACAAAAAGTACAAAAATAATGGTTTCAGAGGTTATATTTGAAAATAGTGAAGAAATACTCAAAATGTGTTTCTCTGGCCGAGAAACTTCGATTTTGAAAATATTATTGAAAATCGAGGTACATTTTTATTTATTGTTCAATCGAGATGAAATCCCTCTTAATGAGTGTTTTATAGGGAATTTAGCTGATTTCGGTCAAACATTAGTCCAGAAAAAAATGCATTCAAAAAAGTACCGAAAAAATCGCATGTTTTTTTTTCTTCAAGATACAAAATTCGTCACAACGATTTCTTATTGAAAATTTAATTTTAACAGTTTTTTGAATGAATATCGTTACATTTGCTTGAATTAAAGCAAAAAGTACAAAAATAATGGTTTCAGTGGTTTTATTTAAAAATAGTGAAGAAATACTCAAAATGTTTTTCTCTGGCCGAGAAACGTCGAGTTTGAAAATATTATTAAAAATAGAGGTACATTTTTATTAATTGTTCAATCGAGATGAAATCACTTTTAATGAGTGTTTTATAGGGAATTAAGCTGGATTCGGTCAAAGATTTGTCCAGAAAAAAATGCATTCAAAAGTGTACCGAAAAAATCGCATGTTTTTTTTCTTCAAGATACAAAATCCGTGACTACGATTTCTTATTGAAAATTGAATTTTAACAGTTTTTTGAATGAATATCGTTACATTTGCTTGAATTAAAACAAAAAGTACAAAAATAATGGTTTCAGAGGTTATATTTGAAAATAGTGAAGAAATACTCAAAATGTGTTTCTCTGGCCGAGAAACTTCGATTTTGAAAATATTATTGAAAATCGAGGTACATTTTTATTTATTGTTCAATCGAGATGAAATCCCTCTTAATGAGTGTTTTATAGGGAATTTAGCTGATTTCGGTCAAACATTAGTCCAGAAAAAAATGCATTCAAAAAAGTACCGAAAAAATCGCATGTTTTTTTTTCTTCAAGATACAAAATTCGTCACAACGATTTCTTATTGAAAATTTAATTTTAACAGTTTTTTGAATGAATATCGTTACATTTGCTTGAATTAAAGCAAAAAGTACAAAATAATGGTTTCAGTGGTTATATATAAAAATAGTGAAGAAATACTCAAAATGTGTTTCTCTGGCCGAGAAACGTCGATTTTGAAAATATTATTGAAAATCGAGGTACATTTTTATTTATTGTTCAATCGAGATGAAATCACTTTTAATGAGTGTTTTATAGGGAATTAAGCTGAATTCGGTCAAACATTTGTCCTGAAAAAAATGCATTCAAAAAAGTACCGAAAAAATCGCATGTTTTTTTTCTTCAAGATACAAAATTCGTCACAACGATTTCTTATTGAAAATTTAATTTTAACAGTTTTTTGAATGAATATCGTTACATTTGCTTGAATTAAAGCAAAAAGTACAAAAATAATGGTTTCAGTGGTTATATTTAAAAATAGTGAAGAAATACTCAAAATGTTTTTCTCTGGCCGAGAAACGTCGAGTTTGAAAATATTATTAAAAATAGAGGTACATTTTTATTAATTGTTCAATCGAGATGAAATCACTTTTAATGAGTGTTTTATAGGGAATTAAGCTGAATTCGGTCAAAGATTTGTCCAGAAAAAAATGCATTCAAAAGTGTACCGAAAAACTCGCATGTTTTTTTTCTTCAAGATACAAAATCCGTGACTACGATTTCTTATTGAAAATTGAATTTTAACAGTTTTTTGAATGAATATCGTTACATTTGCTTGAATTAAAACAAAAAGTACAAAATAATGGTTTCAGTGGTTATATATAAAAATAGTGAAGAAATACTCAAAATGTGTTTCTTTGGCCGAGAAACGTCGATTTTGAAAATATTATTAAAAAACGAGGTACATTTTTATTTATTGTTCAATCGAGATGAAATCACTTTTAATGAGTGTTTTATAGGGAATTAAGCAGAATTCGGTCAAATATTTGTCCAGAAAAAAATGCATTCAAAAAAGTACCGAAAAAATCGCATGTTTTTTTTCTTCAAGATACAAAATTCGTCACAACGATTTCTTATTGAAAATTTAATTTTAACAGTTTTTTGAATAAATATCGTTACATTTGCTTGAATTAAAGCAAAAAGTACAAAAATAATGGTTTCAGTGGTTATATTTGAAAATAGTGAAGAAATACTCAAAATGTGTTTCTCTGGCTGAGAAACGTCGATTTTGAAAATATTATTCAAAATCGAGGTACATTTTCATTTATTGTTCAATCGAGATGAAATCCCTCTTAATGAGTGTTTTATAGGGAATTAAGCTGAATTCGGTCAAATATTTGTCCAGAAAAAAATGCATTCAAAAAAGTACCGAAAAAATCGCATGTTTTTTTTTCTTCAAGATACAAAATTCGTCACAACGATTTCTTATTGAAAATTTAATTTTAACAGTTTTTTGAATGAATATCGTTACATTTGCTTGAATTAAAGCAAAAAGTACAAAATAATGGTTTCAGTGGTTATATATAAAAATAGTGAAGAAATACTCAAAATGTGTTTCTCTGGCCGAGAAACGTCGATTTTGAAAATATTATTGAAAATCGAGGTACATTTTTATTTATTGTTCAATCGAGATGAAATCACTTTTAATGAGTGTTTTATAGGGAATTAAGCTGAATTCGGTCAAAGATTTGTCCAGAAAAAAATGCATTCAAAAGTGTACCGAAAAACTCGCATGTTTTTTTCTTCAAGATACAAAATCCGTGACTACGATTTCTTATTGAAAATTGAATTTTAACAGTTTTTTGAATGAATATCGTTACATTTGCTTGAATTAAAACAAAAAGTACAAAAATAATGGTTTCAGAGGTTATATTTGAAAATAGTGAAGAAATACTCAAAATGTGTTTCTCTGGCCGAGAAACGTCGATTTTGAAAATATTATTGAAAATCGAGGTACATTTTTATTTATTGTTCAATCGAGATGAAATCACTTTTAATGAGTGTTTTATAGGGAATTAAGCAGAATTCGGTCAAATATTTGTCCAGAAAAAAATGCATTCAAAAAAGTACCGAAAAAATCGCATGTTTTTTTTCTTCAAGATACAAAATTCGTCACAACGATTTCTTATTGAAAATTGAATTTTAACAGTTTTTTGAATGAATATCGTTACATTTGCTTGAATTAAAGCAAAAAGTACAAAATAATGGTTTCAGTGGTTTTATATAAAAATAGTGAAGAAATACTCAAAATGTGTTTCTCTGGCCGAGAAACGTCGATTTTGAAAATATTATTAAAAATCGAGGTACATTTTTATTTATTGTTCAATCGAGATGAAATCACTTTTAATGAGTGTTTTATAGGGAATTAAGCAGAATTCGGTCAAATATTTGTCCAGAAAAAAATGCATTCAAAAAAGTACCGAAAAAATCGCATGTTTTTTTTCTTCAAGATACAAAATTCGTCACAACGATTTCTTATTGAAAATTTAATTTTAACAGTTTTTTGAATAAATATCGTTACATTTGCTTGAATTAAAGCAAAAAGTACAAAAATAATGGTTTCAGTGGTTATATTTGAAAATAGTGAAGAAATACTCAAAATGTGTTTCTCTGGCTGAGAAACGTCGATTTTGAAAATATTATTCAAAATCGAGGTACATTTTCATTTATTGTTCAATCGAGATGAAATCCCTCTTAATGAGTGTTTTATAGGGAATTAAGCTGAATTCGGTCAAATATTTGTCCAGAAAAAAATGCATTCAAAAAAGTACCGAAAAAATCGCATGTTTTTTTTTCTTCAAGATACAAAATTCGTCACAACGATTTCTTATTGAAAATTTAATTTTAACAGTTTTTTGAATGAATATCGTTACATTTGCTTGAATTAAAGCAAAAAGTACAAAAATAATGGTTTCAGTGGTTTTATTTAAAAATAGTGAAGAAATACTCAAAATGTTTTTCTCTGGCCGAGAAACGTCGAGTTTGAAAATATTATTAAAAATAGAGGTACATTTTTATTAATTGTTCAATCGAGATGAAATCACTTTTAATGAGTGTTTTATAGGGAATTAAGCTGGATTCGGTCAAAGATTTGTCCAGAAAAAAATGCATTCAAAAGTGTACCGAAAAAATCGCATGTTTTTTTTCTTCAAGATACAAAATCCGTGACTACGATTTCTTATTGAAAATTGAATTTTAACAGTTTTTTGAATGAATATCGTTACATTTGCTTGAATTAAAACAAAAAGTACAAAAATAATGGTTTCAGAGGTTATATTTGAAAATAGTGAAGAAATACTCAAAATGTGTTTCTCTGGCCGAGAAACTTCGATTTTGAAAATATTATTGAAAATCGAGGTACATTTTTATTTATTGTTCAATCGAGATGAAATCCCTCTTAATGAGTGTTTTATAGGGAATTTAGCTGATTTCGGTCAAACATTAGTCCAGAAAAAAATGCATTCAAAAAAGTACCGAAAAAATCGCATGTTTTTTTTTCTTCAAGATACAAAATTCGTCACAACGATTTCTTATTGAAAATTTAATTTTAACAGTTTTTTGAATGAATATCGTTACATTTGCTTGAATTAAAGCAAAAAGTACAAAATAATGGTTTCAGTGGTTATATATAAAAATAGTGAAGAAATACTCAAAATGTGTTTCTCTGGCCGAGAAACGTCGATTTTGAAAATATTATTGAAAATCGAGGTACATTTTTATTTATTGTTCAATCGAGATGAAATCACTTTTAATGAGTGTTTTATAGGGAATTAAGCTGAATTCGGTCAAACATTTGTCCTGAAAAAAATGCATTCAAAAAAGTACCGAAAAAATCGCATGTTTTTTTTCTTCAAGATACAAAATTCGTCACAACGATTTCTTATTGAAAATTTAATTTTAACAGTTTTTTGAATGAATATCGTTACATTTGCTTGAATTAAAGCAAAAAGTACAAAAATAATGGTTTCAGTGGTTATATTTAAAAATAGTGAAGAAATACTCAAAATGTTTTTCTCTGGCCGAGAAACGTCGAGTTTGAAAATATTATTAAAAATAGAGGTACATTTTTATTAATTGTTCAATCGAGATGAAATCACTTTTAATGAGTGTTTTATAGGGAATTAAGCTGAATTCGGTCAAAGATTTGTCCAGAAAAAAATGCATTCAAAAGTGTACCGAAAAACTCGCATGTTTTTTTTCTTCAAGATACAAAATCCGTGACTACGATTTCTTATTGAAAATTGAATTTTAACAGTTTTTTGAATGAATATCGTTACATTTGCTTGAATTAAAACAAAAAGTACAAAATAATGGTTTCAGTGGTTATATATAAAAATAGTGAAGAAATACTCAAAATGTGTTTCTTTGGCCGAGAAACGTCGATTTTGAAAATATTATTAAAAAACGAGGTACATTTTTATTTATTGTTCAATCGAGATGAAATCACTTTTAATGAGTGTTTTATAGGGAATTAAGCAGAATTCGGTCAAATATTTGTCCAGAAAAAAATGCATTCAAAAAAGTACCGAAAAAATCGCATGTTTTTTTTCTTCAAGATACAAAATTCGTCACAACGATTTCTTATTGAAAATTTAATTTTAACAGTTTTTTGAATAAATATCGTTACATTTGCTTGAATTAAAGCAAAAAGTACAAAAATAATGGTTTCAGTGGTTATATTTGAAAATAGTGAAGAAATACTCAAAATGTGTTTCTCTGGCTGAGAAACGTCGATTTTGAAAATATTATTCAAAATCGAGGTACATTTTCATTTATTGTTCAATCGAGATGAAATCCCTCTTAATGAGTGTTTTATAGGGAATTAAGCTGAATTCGGTCAAATATTTGTCCAGAAAAAAATGCATTCAAAAAAGTACCGAAAAAATCGCATGTTTTTTTTTCTTCAAGATACAAAATTCGTCACAACGATTTCTTATTGAAAATTTAATTTTAACAGTTTTTTGAATGAATATCGTTACATTTGCTTGAATTAAAGCAAAAAGTACAAAATAATGGTTTCAGTGGTTATATATAAAAATAGTGAAGAAATACTCAAAATGTGTTTCTCTGGCCGAGAAACGTCGATTTTGAAAATATTATTGAAAATCGAGGTACATTTTTATTTATTGTTCAATCGAGATGAAATCACTTTTAATGAGTGTTTTATAGGGAATTAAGCTGAATTCGGTCAAAGATTTGTCCAGAAAAAAATGCATTCAAAAGTGTACCGAAAAACTCGCATGTTTTTTTCTTCAAGATACAAAATCCGTGACTACGATTTCTTATTGAAAATTGAATTTTAACAGTTTTTTGAATGAATATCGTTACATTTGCTTGAATTAAAACAAAAAGTACAAAAATAATGGTTTCAGAGGTTATATTTGAAAATAGTGAAGAAATACTCAAAATGTGTTTCTCTGGCCGAGAAACGTCGATTTTGAAAATATTATTGAAAATCGAGGTACATTTTTATTTATTGTTCAATCGAGATGAAATCACTTTTAATGAGTGTTTTATAGGGAATTAAGCAGAATTCGGTCAAATATTTGTCCAGAAAAAAATGCATTCAAAAAAGTACCGAAAAAATCGCATGTTTTTTTTCTTCAAGATACAAAATTCGTCACAACGATTTCTTATTGAAAATTGAATTTTAACAGTTTTTTGAATGAATATCGTTACATTTGCTTGAATTAAAGCAAAAAGTACAAAATAATGGTTTCAGTGGTTTTATATAAAAATAGTGAAGAAATACTCAAAATGTGTTTCTCTGGCCGAGAAACGTCGATTTTGAAAATATTATTAAAAATCGAGGTACATTTTTATTTATTGTTCAATCGAGATGAAATCACTTTTAATGAGTGTTTTATAGGGAATTAAGCAGAATTCGGTCAAATATTTGTCCAGAAAAAAATGCATTCAAAAAAGTACCGAAAAAATCGCATGTTTTTTTTCTTCAAGATACAAAATTCGTCACAACGATTTCTTATTGAAAATTTAATTTTAACAGTTTTTTGAATAAATATCGTTACATTTGCTTGAATTAAAGCAAAAAGTACAAAAATAATGGTTTCAGTGGTTATATTTGAAAATAGTGAAGAAATACTCAAAATGTGTTTCTCTGGCTGAGAAACGTCGATTTTGAAAATATTATTCAAAATCGAGGTACATTTTCATTTATTGTTCAATCGAGATGAAATCCCTCTTAATGAGTGTTTTATAGGGAATTAAGCTGAATTCGGTCAAATATTTGTCCAGAAAAAAATGCATTCAAAAAAGTACCGAAAAAATCGCATGTTTTTTTTTCTTCAAGATACAAAATTCGTCACAACGATTTCTTATTGAAAATTTAATTTTAACAGTTTTTTGAATGAATATCGTTACATTTGCTTGAATTAAAGCAAAAAGTACAAAATAATGGTTTCAGTGGTTATATATAAAAATAGTGAAGAAATACTCAAAATGTGTTTCTCTGGCCGAGAAACGTCGATTTTGAAAATATTATTGAAAATCGAGGTACATTTTTATTTATTGTTCAATCGAGATGAAATCACTTTTAATGAGTGTTTTATAGGGAATTAAGCTGAATTCGGTCAAACATTTGTCCTGAAAAAAATGCATTCAAAAAAGTACCGAAAAAATCGCATGTTTTTTTTCTTCAAGATACAAAATTCGTCACAACGATTTCTTATTGAAAATTTAATTTTAACAGTTTTTTGAATGAATATCGTTACATTTGCTTGAATTAAAGCAAAAAGTACAAAAATAATGGTTTCAGTGGTTATATTTAAAAATAGTGAAGAAATACTCAAAATGTTTTTCTCTGGCCGAGAAACGTCGAGTTTGAAAATATTATTAAAAATAGAGGTACATTTTTATTAATTGTTCAATCGAGATGAAATCACTTTTAATGAGTGTTTTATAGGGAATTAAGCTGAATTCGGTCAAAGATTTGTCCAGAAAAAAATGCATTCAAAAGTGTACCGAAAAACTCGCATGTTTTTTTTCTTCAAGATACAAAATCCGTGACTACGATTTCTTATTGAAAATTGAATTTTAACAGTTTTTTGAATGAATATCGTTACATTTGCTTGAATTAAAACAAAAAGTACAAAAATAATGGTTTCAGAGGTTATATTTGAAAATAGTGAAGAAATACTCAAAATGTGTTTCTCTGGCCGAGAAACGTCGATTTTGAAAATATTATTAAAAATCGAGGTACATTTTTATTTATTGTTCAATCGAGATGAAATCCCTCTTAATGAGTGTTTTATAGGGAATTAAGCTGATTTCGGTCAAACATTAGTCCAGAAAAAAATGCATTCAAAAAAGTACCGAAAAAATCGCATGTTTTTTTTCTTCAAGATACAAAATTCGTCACAACGATTTCTTATTGAAAATTTAATTTTAACAGTTTTTTGAATAAATATCGTTACATTTGCTTGAATTAAAGCAAAAAGTACAAAAATAATGGTTTCAGTGGTTATATTTGAAAATAGTGAAGAAATACTCAAAATGTGTTTCTCTGGCTGAGAAACGTCGATTTTGAAAATATTATTCAAAATCGAGGTACATTTTCAATTATTGTTCAATCGAGATGAAATCCCTCTTAATGAGTGTTTTATAGGGAATTAAGCTGAATTCGGTCAAATATTTGTCCAGAAAAAAATGCATTCAAAAAAGTACCGAAAAAATCGCATGTTTTTTTTTCTTCAAGATACAAAATTCGTCACAACGATTTAATTATCGAACAATTAAACCCACTGTAGAGACATGGCTCTCTCAAGATATCAGATCCGCGATTATTCTCAAAAGTAAATATCACAAAATTGCTAAGAAGTATCCCACCCCTGAGAATAGAAACAATTATATTAAATCTAGAAATAAACTAAATAACCAAATTAGAAATAAACGTAACTCCTACTTTTACAATAAGCTGAAAGATGCACACACGGTGAAAGAAAAATGGAAAACCCTAAATAGCTTATTAGGAAGAGATTCTCCTGTTGCTACAGTTAACCCAATCGCCCCGGATAAACTAAACGATCATTTTACGAACACCAGCCTATACAATAGTAGTTTGAAACCATCCGCTGCGGTTGAAATAAACCAGCGAACTATGGCACTATTCCCGTGCACCGAATCAGAAATAATCCACTTAGGTAGAACTATCAAAGGCAATTTGGCAGCAGGGATGGATAATCTGCACTCAAAACCAATGAAGTACTGCTTGCCTCTTTTGGCTAAACCCTTAACATATTTGATTAATCTATCCTTTGCAAGTGGAGTATATCCTGATAAACTAAAAAGGACTATCATAATCCCTATACATAAAAAAGGAAATCCACATGAAGTTAGTAATTATCGACCTATCTCTCTGCTCTCCTTCGTGGCTAAGATATTCGACAAAGCGTACTTTAATAGACTTAAAGATTTCTGTGATAATTTCAAACTACTGAGTGATAGACAATATGGCTTCCGTGCAAACAGAGGAACTATAGACGCAATCGCAAGCTCATACAATCAGATTCTCAACTCACTAGACGCGGGGAACAAATGCCTCGGATTATTTCTGGACTTAAGAAAAGCCTTCGATAGTGTCCCCCACATTAGTCTTATAGCCAAATTGCGTCGACTCGGAGTCCGCGGAAATGCCGGAGATTGGATAGAGAGCTATCTACTCAATAGACAATGTCATACAAGAGTGGGAAAGACTCTATCCTCCGACCGTACTTTGCTGGCCGGAGTACCACAAGGATCGGTCATCTCTCCACTCTTATTTAATCTGTATATTAACGACCTGACCTCCATTACTGAACCAAGTTCAATTTTTCTATATGCTGATGATGCCCTATTATTATATTCGGGTAAATGCGTCAATGACATTGTTGAATCAACCAATACAAGCTTAGCTAAAATTTACACCTGGTTGCTACTAAATGGACTAGAACTCAACACAGACAAAACGGAATATATCATATTCTCCAACAACAGCAACGACAAAAACACTTACGAAAAGGTTACTATTAATAGTCGTATTCTTAAACGAGTCACAAATTATAAATATTTGGGGATTTGGCTAAATGAAAACTTAAAATGGAATATTCAAGTCGACATGGTATGTAAGGGACTAGCTAAAGCCTGTGGACTAATACATCACTGCAAAAACTTAGTCCCGAGAGCTACACTATTTGAAATTTACTACTCCTTATTCTACTCAACCCTTACATACGGGATATCCATCTGGGGTTGGACTACTAATCATAACATTAAGAGAATACAAATTATCCAAAAACGCACCATAAGAAATATTTATAATGTTCCTTTCCTTGCTCATACGGAACCTCTCTTCGAAAAGTCTCGTCTGCTAAAAATAAGCGAAGTAGTAAACTTTGTAACATTAACAATATTATATAGAGATTTATTAACGAATTCCTTCTTTACGATCAGAGCTAACAAAATCGTTTATACTAGGTCTAAAGATACACTTAGTGTAAGCAAGTGTAACACCTCGAAAAAATTAAATTCCGTATTTTACATGGGTCCGATGTTATTTAACACCCTTCCCCAAGAAATACGAGATTTGGATAATATTAAACTATTCAAATTCAAACTAAAAGAACTTATATTATTAAAACTGATAAGAATTTAAATTGGGACCTCCTAGATAATAAACCCTTCATGATAATAACCCTTTTCAATTTGGATTAGCTGTTGTAGATTCAATTAATCGAAATAATATAATAGGCTCAACTTTTCTTGATTTTTTGATTTAAACTTTGTTTTTATTATTAACTTTGTTTTTAAATTAATTTATTTATTAATTTATTACCAGTTTTAAATACTAGAATTTTATTATTTGTATTGTTATAAAAATCTATGCGAAGCAGGGCTAAAAAGTCGCTAGTTGACTTAGGCCCTTATAAAACGAATCTAATGTAAACGTGAATTGGAAATAAACTTTGGAAACTTTGGAAATTTCTTATTGAAAATTTAATTTTAACAGTTTTTTGAATGAATATCGTTACATTTGCTTGAATTAAAGCAAAAAGTACAAAATAATGGTTTCAGTGGTTATATATAAAAATAGTGAAGAAATACTCAAAATGTGTTTCTCTGGCCGAGAAACGTCGATTTTGAAAATATTATTAAAAATCGAGGTACATTTTTATTTATTGTTCAATCGAGATGAAATCACTTTTAATGAGTGTTTTATAGGGAATTAAGCAGAATTCGGTCAAATATTTGTCCAGAAAAAAATGCATTCAAAAAAGTACCGAAAAAATCGCATGTTTTTTTTCTTCAAGATACAAAATTCGTCACAACGATTTCTTATTGAAAATTTAATTTTAACAGTTTTTTGAATAAATATCGTTACATTTGCTTGAATTAAAGCAAAAAGTACAAAAATAATGGTTTCAGTGGTTATTTTTGAAAATAGTGAAGAAATACTCAAAATGTGTTTCTCTGGCCGAGAAACGTCGATTTTGAAAATATTATTAAAAATCGAGGTACATTTTTATTTATTGTTCAATCGAGATGAAATCACTTTTAATGAGTGTTTTATAGGGAATTAAGCAGAATTCGGTCAAATATTTGTCCAGAAAAAAATGCATTCAAAAAAGTACCGGAAAAATCGAATGTTTTTTTTCTTCAAGATACAAAATTCGTCACAACGATTTCTTATTGAAAATTTAATTTTAACAGTTTTTTGAATAAATATCGTTACATTTGCTTGAATTAAAGCAAAAAGTACAAAAATAATGGTTTCAGTGGTTATATTTGAAAATAGTGAAGAAATACTCAAAATGTGTTTCTCTGGCTGAGAAACGTCGATTTTGAAAATATTATTCAAAATCGAGGTACATTTTCATTTATTGTTCAATCGAGATGAAATCCCTCTTAATGAGTGTTTTATAGGGAATTAAGCTGAATTCGGTCAAATATTTGTCCAGAAAAAAATGCATTCAAAAAAGTACCGGAAAAATCGCATGTTTTTTTTCTTCAAGATACAAAATTTGTCACAACGATTTCTTATTGAAAATTTAATTTTAACAGTTTTTTGAATGAATATCATTACATTTGCTTGAATTAAAGCAAAAAGTACAAAAATAATGGTTTCAGTGGTTATATTTAAAAATAGTGAAGAAATACTCAAAATGTTTTTCTCTGGCCGAGAAACGTCGAGTTTGAAAATATTATTAAAAATAGAGGTACATTTTTATTAATTGTTCAATCGAGATGAAATCACTTTTAATGAGTGTTTTATAGGGAATTAAGCTGAATTCGGTCAAAGATTTGTCCAGAAAAAAATGCATTCAAAAGTGTACCGAAAAAATCGCATGTTTTTTTTCTTCAAGATACAAAATTCGTCACAACGATTTCTTATTGAAAATTTAATTTTAACAGTTTTTTGAATGAATATCGTTACATTTGCTTGAATTAAAGCAAAAAGTACAAAATAATGGTTTCAGTGGTTTTATATAAAAATAGTGAAGAAATACTCAAAATGTGTTTCTCTGGCCGAGAAACGTCGATTTTGAAAATATTATTAAAAATGGAGGTACATTTTTATTTATTGTTCAATCGAGATGAAATCACTTTTAATGAGTGTTTTATAGGGAATTAAGCAGAATTCGGTCAAATATTTGTCCAGAAAAAAATGCATTCAAAAAAGTACCGAAAAAATGGCATGTTTTTTTTTCTTCAAGATACAAAATTCGTCACAACGATTTCTTATTGAAAATTTAATTTTAACAGTTTTTTGAATGAATATCGTTACATTTGCTTGAATTAAAGCAAAAAGTACAAAATAATGGTTTCAGTGGTTTTATATAAAAATAGTGAAGAAATACTCAAAATGTGTTTCTCTGGCCGAGAAACGTCGATTTTGAAAATATTATTAAAAATCGAGGTACATTTTTATTTATTGTTCAATCGAGATGAAATCACTTTTAATGAGTGTTTTATAGGGAATTAAGCAGAATTCGGTCAAATATTTGTCCAGAAAAAAATGCATTCAAAAAAGTACCGAAAAAATCACATGTTTTTTTTCTTCAAGATACAAAATTCGTCACAACGATTTCTTATTGAAAATTTAATTTTAACAGTTTTTTGAATAAATATCGTTACATTTGCTTGAATTAAAGCAAAAAGTACAAAAATAATGGTTTCAGTGGTTATTTTTGAAAATAGTGAAGAAATACTCAAAATGTGTTTCTCTGGCCGAGAAACGTCGATTTTGAAAATATTATTAAAAATCGAGGTACATTTTTATTTATTGTTCAATCGAGATGAAATCACTTTTAATGAGTGTTTTATAGGGAATTAAGCAGAATTCGGTCAAATATTTGTCCAGAAAAAAATGCTTTCAAAAAAGTACCGAAAAAATCGCATGTTTTTTTTCTTCAAGATACAAAATTCGTCACAACGATTTCTTATTGAAAATTTAATTTTAACAGTTTTTTGAATAAATATCGTTACATTTGCTTGAATTAAAGCAAAAAGTACAAAAATAATGGTTTCAGTGGTTATTTTTGAAAATAGTGAAGAAATACTCAAAATGTGTTTCTTCTGGCCGAGAAACGTCGATTTTGAAAATATTATTAAAAATCGAGGTACATTTTTATTTATTGTTCAATCGAGATGAAATCACTTTTAATGAGTGTTTTATAGGGAATTAAGCAGAATTCGGTCAAATATTTGTCCAGAAAAAAATGCATCCAAAAAAGTACCGGAAAAATCGAATGTTTTTTTTCTTCAAGATACAAAATTCGTCACAACGATTTCTTATTGAAAATTTAATTTTAACAGTTTTTTGAATAAATATCGTTACATTTGCTTGAATTAAAGCAAAAAGTACAAAAATAATGGTTTCAGTGGTTATATTTGAAAATAGTGAAGAAATACTCAAAATGAGTTTCTCTGGCTGAGAAACGTCGATTTTGAAAATATTATACAAAATCGAGGTACATTTTCATTTATTGTTCAATCGAGATGAAATCCCTCTTAATGAGTGTTTTATAGGGAATTAAGCTGAATTCGGTCAAATATTTGTCCAGAAAAAAATGCATTCAAAAAAGTACCGGAAAAATCGCATGTTTTTTTTCTTCAAGATACAAAATTCGTCACAACGATTTCTTATTGTAAATTTAATTTTAACAGTTTTTTGAATAGATATCGTTACATTTGCTTGAATTAAAGCAAAAAGTACAAAAATAATGGTTTCAGTGGTTATATTTGAAAATAGTGAAGAAATACTCAAAATGTGTTTCTCTGGCCGAGAAACGTCGATTTTGAAAATATTATTAAAAATCGAGGTACATTTTTATTTATTGTTCAATCGAGATGAAATCCCTCTTAATGAGTGTTTTATAAAGTTTTTTTTTTTTTTTTTAAAGTTTCAAAGTTTATTTTGGCATAGTTAATACAAAAGCTCATGAGGAGGGACCAAGTCTTCAAGCGACTTATTGCCCTCCTTAAATTTCTGAAGATTAACGTCAATTGTACAACAAAATGATATAAAGAATATTAAAAGAGAATAACCATAAAAAATAATATAAATTAAAATTTAAATAAAGTTTTGCAAATACATTTCTTAAGATTAACGTCAATTGTACAACAAAATGATATAAAGAATATTAAAAGAGAATAACCATAAAAAAATAATATAAATTAAAATTTAAATAAAGTTTTGCAAATACATGAATATAGTTTAATATCTTTTGTAAAGCATGACTTTTTTACTTCGTTAGATATAGAATATAAACGAGTTATGTTTTTCTTTAAATAAAACAATCAAAATCAGGAATAAATAAATAGATAAATAAAAAATAAATAAATAAATAGATCAAAGATGGCTACACACTGCCATTAAGTATATGAATTTTAAGTTTTTTTTTAACTAAAGCGAAGGATTTGGTGTCACATATAAGTAAATAAATTTGGTTGTATTGTTTTACTCCTACATAAAAGATTGAGTTTAGCTTTTTTGAAGTTTTGCATTGGGGGCATTCTAAAATATTGTTTGTTCTTGTTAATATGTTAGAGGATGTTTGATTAAATAGTTTATGTACACCATTAATATTTTTATGAATAAATATTAGATTATTATACTTAATAATTTGAAATATGTCTAACGTTTTACTTTTTGCATATAATATTTTGGTATGTGATAACCAGTTCACGTTATAAATACTTCTGAGAACTCTTTTTTGCAGGATATTGATTCTGTTTAAGTTGTGTTGAGAGGTATTACCCCACGCGACCGAGCCGTATATCAATAAGGAATAGAACATACTATAGTATAGTTCGAATAGAATACATCTTGGGAATAACATACTACCTTGTTTGATAAGATAGGATGTGTTAGATAATTTTTTGCAAAGATAATTTATATGCTCATTCCAATTTACTTGATGGTCAAACCATATCCTCAGGTACTTATACGTATATAATCGATTTATAGCTGTACCACCAATTTCTATCTTACAGATAGTGTCCTCTATTCTTTTCCCATGGTTGGCGAAAACAATATATTCTGTTTTTAATTTGTTCAATTTTAGACCGTTTTCCTCTAGCCAAGAGTTTACAATTTGTAAACACGTGTTTCCTTGCAATACTAAAGCAGGTAAGTGCTTATTTTCCAATAGTAAAACTGTGTCATCTGCATAAAGACGAAGAAGCTCTTTGGGTAGCTTTTCTACCATATCGTTAATATATAGATTGAAAAGCAGTGGGGATAATACCGAACCTTGAGGGACACCGATAGTTATGTCCTGCGAATCTGATATATTATTATTTAATTTGGTTGAGCATTTCCGATTTGAGAGGTAACTTGATATCCATTTCAGAGACAGTCCTCTTATACCCAGGCGATCCAGTTTATCTAATAGTCTTTTATGAGGCACACTATCGAAAGCTTTTTCAAGGTCAAGAAAAATCCCTAGGCAATACCATGACTTGTCAAGTGCATTCAAAATTGACTTATATAAGTTAGTAATGGCTAGCTCGGTACTACTATCTTTACGAAACCCAAATTGGTTTGTCGATAAGATATTGTATTTATCACAAAACGAGCTCAGCCTATTTAAAAAAAGTTTGTCATAAATTTTAGCAAATGTCGAGAGTACAGATATGGGTCTATAGTTACTAAGGATAAGAGGATCACCTTTTTTTAAAATTGGTGTTATCATTGCATGTTTTAGTCGTCCAGGATAAACTCCTGTAGCGAACGAGAGGTTGATTAGGAAGACAAGGGGACCTATTAAATAGTTTGCTACAAACTTTAAGGGTTTGGGGTGTATCTCATCTTTTCCTGGTGCAGATGATTGAGGTAGACCGTCAATTACATTCTTTACCTCAAGTTCGAAAGTTTTAAATAGGGCAAAGGTTGATGGGTTTGATTTAAACATAAGCGGTACGTTAAAATTTCGGGTTGAATCAATAACTGTTGTAAAATGTATATTAATAGCGTTAGGTGTGATACTACCAGGAATCTTCGAATTCGATTTTAGCCTGCCGGTTGCTTCATTTATTATTTTCCACTTGGATTTATTCGATGTGGCCTTAGATATCTTATTTCTAATGTATGTACTTCTAGCATTTCGTATTTGGTTATTTAAAGAATTTCTGTAGGTGGTATATTTCTTATGGTTTTCTATGGTAGGTTTTTTCCTGTAAATTTTAAACAGTTTTCTTTTGATTCTAATTGATTGTTTTAGGTTTTCTGTAATCCAGGATTCGGGGGAAAATTTTATAGTTTTAATTTTGAAACTGTTATTATAGGCGGCGATTATCTTGTCTTCAAAGAAGTTATAAGCAAGGTCTGATTCTTTCTGGCTGTACAGATCAGTCCAATTAATATTACTGACAATGTTGGCAAATTTTAAAAGATTTGCTTCACTTAGGTCTCTGATTTGCTGGGATTTCCCGGTTGTGACTTTATCATAAGTAAGGAGGATGGGTAGGTGGTCTGAGACATCAATATCACTAAATATTTCAGCATTGGCCTGAGCGCTCGTAAATATATTGTCTATACAACTCGAGGTACTTAAGGTTACCCTAGTTGCGGTATAAATCATTCTCTTGAGACCGTAGCTAGAATAGAGATCTATAATAGATTGTGGGCAGGGAGTGTCTGAATTAAAATCGAAATTAAAGTCTCCAAATACAGTTTTGTTAACTTTGCAGTTGCCTGCAGTGCATAAAATAGATTCGCAAGTCATTATGAATGTGTCAAAATTTGAAGAATGGGGTCGATATAAAATAACAAAAACGTCCCCAGTGTCTTGCAATTTTATACCATAACTCTCAATATCACTATTAAATACGCAAGTTCCCTCTAATATAGAGAATTTTATGTCCTTATGAACATAAAAACCCACACCGCCTCCACGTCTGTTTCCAATACCAGTGAAAAGATAGTTTGGGATGTAGACAGAATAATTATTCTGGAACCATGTTTCAGTTAGAGCATAAATGTCAATTTTTATCTTTGCAAAGTGGCTAACAAGGCTAGGGAAATTTAAATTCGCACTTCTTATATTGGCATAAACAGCTTTCATTACAGGTTAAAAAATGTGGATTAAATTCGAAAGGCTTTGGTTTTTATGCGGTTTTAGTGTTTTATTTGAACTCTGAGCTTAGTTTCGTTAAAATGGTAAATGTTATGTTCAAATTCCACAGTAAAATTAGTTTTAAATTTGGCGTGTTCTTTCCCCTTTTCTCTAACAAAATTTCTTAAGTGATACCTTGCAAGTTCCTGTCGTATTGTAAAGTCATGCGATATATAGATTTTTGAACCTCTTAATTTATAAGCATTTTTTAGAATTAAAGATTTAACTTCGGCGTTATCTAGCTTTAAGATTATTCGACGGTTTTCGCCTCTCTATAGGGAATTAAGCTGAATTCGGTCAAATATTTGTCCAGAAAAAAATGCATTCAAAAAAGTACCGAAAAAATCGCATGTTTTTTTCTTCAAGATACAAAATTCGTCACAACGATTTCTTATTGAAAATTAAATTTTAAGTTTTTTGAATAAATATCGTTACCTTTGCTTGAATTAAAGCAAAAAGTACAAAAATAATGGTTTCAGTGGTTATATTTAAAAATAGTGAAGAAATACTCAAAATGTTTTTCTCTGGCCGAGAAACGTCGAGTTTGAAAATATTATTAAAAATAGAGGTACATTTTTATTAATTGTTCAATCGAGATGAAATCACTTTTAATGAGTGTTTTATAGGGAATTAAGCTGAATTCGGTCAAAGATTTGTCCAGAAAAAAATTCATTCAAAAGTGTACCGAAAAAATCGCATGTTTTTTTTCTTCAAGATACAAAATTCGTCACAACGATTTCTTATTGAAAATTTAGTTTTAACAGTTTTTTGAATGAATATCGTTACATTTGCTTGAATTAAAACAAAAAGTACAAAAATAATGGTTTCAGAGGTTATATTTGAAAATAGTGAAGAAATACTCAAAATGTGTTTCTCTGGCCGAGAAACGTCGATTTTGAAAATATTATTGAAAATCGAGGTACATTTTTATTTATTGTTCAATCGAGATGAAATCCCTCTTAATGAGTGTTTTATAGGGAATTAAGCTGATTTCGGTCAAATATTAGTCCAGAAAAAAATGCATTCAAAAAAGTACCGAAAAAATCGCATGTTTTTTTTTCTTCAAGATACAAAATTCGTCACAACGATTTCTTATTGAAAATTTAATTTTAACAGTTTTTTGAATGAATATCGTTACATTTGTGTGAATTAAAGCAAAAAGTACAAAATAATGGTTTCAGTGGTTATATATAAAAATAGTGAAGAAATACTCAAAATGTGTTTCTCTGGCCGAGAAACGTCGATTTTCAAAATATTATTAAAAATCGAGGTACATTTTTATTTATTGTTCAATCGAGATGAAATCACTTTTAATGAGTGTTTTATAGGGAATTAAGCTGAATTCGGTCAAATATTTGTCCAGAAAAAAATGCATTCAAAAAAGTACCGAAAAAATCGCATGTTTTTTTTCTTCAAGATACAAAATTCGTCACAACGATTTCTTATTGAAAATTTAATTTTAACAGTTTTTTGAATGAATATCTTTATATTTGCTTGAATTAAAGCAAAAAGTACAAAAATAATGGTTTCAGTGGTTATATTTGAAAATAGTGAAGAAATACTCAAAATGTGTTTTTCTGGCCGAGAAACGTCGTTTTTGAAAGTATTATTAAAAATCGAGGTACATTTTTATTTATTGTTCAATCAAGATGAAATCACTTTAAATGAGTGTTTTATAGGCAATTACGCTGAATAAGGTCAAAACTTTAACCAGAAAAAAATGCATTCAAAAGTGTACCGAAAAAATCGCATGTTTATTTTCTTCAAGATACAAAATCCGTGACTACGATTTCTTATTGAAAATTGAATTTTAACAGTTTTTTGAATGAATATCGTTACATTTGCTTGAATTAAAACAAAAAGTACAAAAATAATGGTTTCAGAGGTTATATTTGAAAATAGTGAAGAAATACTCAAAATGTGTTTCTCTGGCCGAGAAACGTCGATTTTGAAAATATTATTAAACATCGAGGTACATTTTTATTTATTATTCAATCGAGATGAAATCACTTTTAATGAGTGTTTTATAGGGAACTAAGCTGAATTCGGTCAAAACTTTGTCCAGAAAAAAATGCATTCAAAAGTGTACCGAAAAAATCGCATGTTTTTTCTTCATGATACAAAATCCGTGAGTACGATTTCTTATTGAATATTGAATTATAACAGTTTTTTGAATGAATATCGTTACATTTGCTTGAATTAAAGCAAAAGTACAAAAATAATGGTTTCAGTGGTTATATTTGAAAATAGTGAAGAAATACTCAAAATGTGTTTTTCTGGCCGAGAAACGTCGATTTTGAAAATATTATTAAAAATCGAGGTACTATTACATTGTCGTCAGGTATTGTGGAAAAACCTTGACTTTTTACGTCACATCTGAGACCTCACATCACCGCTCCCGGGTGGGCTCGAACCACCAACCTTTTGAATAACAGCTGAGCGCGCTAACCATTGCGCCACGGAAGCCCAAAAATGAAATGGTCGTGAGGTATTGTGGAAAATCTTTCGCTTTTTACGTTACATTTGAGACCCCACAACACCGCTTCCGGGTGGTCTCGAACCACCAACCTATTGGTTAACAGCCGAACGCGCAAACCATTGAGCCACGGAAGCTCAGAAATTAAATGGTTGTCACGTATTGTGGAAAAGTTTTGACTTTTTACGCTACATCTGAGACCCCACAAAACCTCTCTTGGGTGGGCTCGAACCACCAACTATTTTCCAATATAACCACTGAAACCATTATTTTTGTACTTTTTGCTTTAATTCAAGCAAATATAACGATATTCATTCAAAAAACTGTTAAAATTCAATTTTCAATAAGAAATCGTTGTGACGAATTTTGTATGTCGAAGAAAAAAAACATGCGATTTTTTCGGTACTTTTTTGAATGCATTTTTTTCTGGACAAACGTTTGACCGAATTCAGCTTAATTGCCTATAAAACACTCATTAAAAGTGATTTCATCTCGATTGAACAATAAACAAAAATGTACCTCGATTTTTAATAATATTTTCAAAATCGACGTTTCTCGGCCAGAGAAACACATTTTGAGTATTTCTTCACTATTTTCAAATATAACCACTGAAACCATTATTTTTGTACGTTTTGCTTTAATTCAAGCAAACATAACGATATTCATTCAAAAAACTGTTAAAATTCAATTTTCAATAAGAAATCGTACTCGCGGATTTTGTATCATGAAGAAAAAAAACATGCGATTTTTTCGGTACACTTTTGAATGCAATTTTTTCTGGACAAATTTTTGACCGAATTCAGCTTAATTCCCTATAAAACACTCATTAAAAGTGATTTCATCTTTATTGAACAATAAATAAAAATGTACCTCGATTTTTAATAATATTTTCAAAATCGACGTTTCTCGGCCAGAGAAACACATTTTGAGTATTTTTTCACTATTTTCAAATATAACCTCTGAAACCATTATTTTTGTTCTTTTTGTTATAATTCAAGCAAATGTAACGATATTCATTCAAAAAACTGTTAAAATTCAATTTTCAATGAGAAATCGTAGTCACGGATTTTGTATCTTGAAGAAAATAAACATGCGATTTTTTCGGTACACTTTTGAATGCATTTTTTTCTGGTAAAGGTTTTGACCTTATTCAGCGTAATTCCCTATAAAACACTCATTTAAAGTGATTTCATCTCGATTGAACAATAAACAAAAATGTACCTCGATTTTTAATAACATTTTCAAAATCGACGTTTCTCGGCCAGAGAAGCACATTTTGAGAATTTTTTCACTATTTTAAAATATAACCACTGAAACCATTATTTTTGTACTTTTTGCTTTAATTCAAGCAAATATAACGATATTCATCCAAAAAACTGTTAAAATTCAATTTCCAATAAGAAATCGTTGTCACGGATTTTGTATCTTGAAGAAAAAAAACATGCGATTTTTTCGGTACACTTTTTAATGCATTTTTTTCTGGACAAATGTTTGACCGAATTGAAATAAATTACCTATAAAATACTCATTAAAAGTGATTTCATTTCGATTGATCAATAAATAAAAATGAACCTCGATTTTTAATAACATTTTCAAAATCGACGTTTCTCGGCCAGAGAAAAACATTTTGAGAATTTTTTCACTATTTTAAAATATAACCATTGAAACCATTTTTTTGCGCTTTTTGCTTTAATTCAAGCAAATATAACGATATTCATCCAAAAAACTGCTAAAATTCAATTTCCAATAAGAAATCGTTGTCACGGATTTTGTATCTTGAAGAAAAAAAACATGCGATTTTTTCGGTACACTTTTTAATGAATCTTTTTCTGGACAAATTTTTGACCGAATTCAGCTTATTTACCTATAAAATAATCATTAAAAGTGATTTCATATCGATTGATCAATAAATAAAAATGTACCTCGAGTTTTAATAACATTTTCAAAATCGACGTTTCTCGGCCAGAGAAGCACATTTTGAGAATTTTTTCACTTTACTAAAATATAACCACTGAAACCATTATTTTTGTACTTTTTGCTTTAATTCAAACAAATATAACGATATTCATACAAAAAAACTGTTAAAATTCAATTTCCAATAAGAAATCGTTGTCACGGATTTTGTATCTTGAAGATAAAAAACATGCGATTTTTTCGGTACACTTTTGAATGCATTTTTTTCTGGAGAAACTTTTGACCGAATTCAGCTTTATTACCTATAAAATACTCATTAAAAGTGATTTCATCTCGATTGATCAATAAATAAAATTGAACCTTGATTTTTAATTACATTTTCAAAATCCACGTTTCTCGGCCAGAGAAGCACATTTTGAGAATTTTTTCACTATTTTAAAATATAACCATTGAAACCATTATATTTGTACTTTTTGGTTTAATTCAAGCAAATATAACGATATTCATCCAAAAAACTGTTAAAATTCAATTTCCAATAAGAAATCGTTGTCACGGATTTTGTATCTTGAAGAAAAAAAACATGCGATTTTTTCGGTACACTTTTTAATGAATTTTTTTCTGGACAAATTTTTCACCGAATTCAGCTTATTTACCTATAAAATACTCATCAAAAGTGATTTCATATCGATTGATCAATAAATAAAAATGTACCTCGAGTTTTAATAACATTTTCAAAATCGACGTTTCTCGGCCAGAGAAGCACATTTTGAGAATTTTTTCACTATTTTAAAATATAACCACTGAAACCTTTATTTTTGTACTTTTTGCTTTAATTCAAGCAAATATAACGATATTCATACAAAAAACTGTTAAAATTCAATTTCCAATAAGAAATCGTTGTCACGGATTTTGTATCTTGAAGAAAAAAAACATGCGATTTTTTCGGTACACTTTTTAATTAATTTTTTTCTGGACAAATGTTTGACCGAATTCAGCTTATTTACCTATAAAATACTCATTAAAAGTGATTTCATATCGATTGATCAATAAATAATAATGTACCTCGAGTTTTAATAACATTTTCAAAATCGACGTTTCTCGGCCAGAGAAGCACATTTTGAGAATTTTTTCACTATTTTAAAATATAACCACTGAAACCATTATATTTGTACTTTTTGCTTTAATTCAAGCAAATATAACGATATTCATACAAAAAACTGATAAAATTCAATTTCCAATAAGAAATCGTTGTCACGGATTTTGTATCTTGAAGAAAAAAAACATGCGATTTTTTCGGTACACTTTTTAATGAATCTTTTTCTGGACAAATTTTTGACCGAATTCAGCTTATTTACCTATAAAATACTCATTAAAAGTGATTTCATATCGATTGATCAATAAATAAAAATGTACCCCGAGTTTTAATAACATTTTCAAAATCGACGTTTCTCGGCCAGAGAAGCACATTTTGAGAATTTTTTCACTTTACTAAAATATAACCACTGAAACCATTATTTTTGTACTTTTTGCTTTAATTCAAACAAATATAACGATATTCATACAAAAAACTGTTAAAATTCAATTTCCAATAAGAAATCGTTGTCACGGATTTTGTATCTTGAAGATAAAAAACATGCGATTTTTTCGGTACACTTTTGAATGCATTTTTTTCTGGAGAAACTTTTGACCGAATTCAGCTTTATTACCTATAAAATACTCATTAAAAGTGATTTCATCTCGATTGATCAATAAATAAAATTGAACCTTGATTTTTAATTACATTTTCAAAATCCACGTTTCTCGGCCAGAGAAGCACATTTTGAGAATTTTTTCACTATTTTAAAATATAACCATTGAAACCATTATATTTGTACTTTTTGGTTTAATTCAAGCAAATATAACGATATTCATCCAAAAAACTGTTAAAATTCAATTTCCAATAAGAAATCGTTGTCACGGATTTTGTATCTTGAAGAAAAAAAACATGCGATTTTTTCGGTACACTTTTTAATGAATTTTTTTCTGGACAAATTTTTCACCGAATTCAGCTTATTTACCTATAAAATACTCATCAAAAGTGATTTCATATCGATTGATCAATAAATAAAAATGTACCTCGAGTTTTAATAACATTTTCAAAATCGACGTTTCTCGGCCAGAGAAGCACATTTTGAGAATTTTTTCACTATTTTAAAATATAACCACTGAAACCATTATATTTGTACTTTTTGCTTTAATTCAAGCAAATATAACGATATTCATACAAAAAACTGATAAAATTCAATTTCCAATAAGAAATCGTTGTCACGGATTTTGTATCTTGAAGAAAAAAAACATGCGATTTTTTCGGTACACTTTTTAATGAATCTTTTTCTGGACAAATTTTTGACCGAATTCAGCTTATTTACCTATAAAATACTCATTAAAAGTGATTTCATATCGATTGATCAATAAATAAAAATGTACCCCGAGTTTTAATAACATTTTCAAAATCGACGTTTCTCGGCCAGAGAAGCACATTTTGAGAATTTTTTCACTTTACTAAAATATAACCACTGAAACCATTATTTTTGTACTTTTTGCTTTAATTCAAACAAATATAACGATATTCATACAAAAAACTGTTAAAATTCAATTTCCAATAAGAAATCGTTGTCACGGATTTTGTATCTTGAAGATAAAAAACATGCGATTTTTTCGGTACACTTTTGAATGCATTTTTTTCTGGAGAAACTTTTGACCGAATTCAGCTTTATTACCTATAAAATACTCATTAAAAGTGATTTCATCTCGATTGATCAATAAATAAAATTGAACCTTGATTTTTAATTACATTTTCAAAATCCACGTTTCTCGGCCAGAGAAGCACATTTTGAGAATTTTTTCACTATTTTAAAATATAACCATTGAAACCATTATATTTGTACTTTTTGGTTTAATTCAAGCAAATATAACGATATTCATCCAAAAAACTGTTAAAATTCAATTTCCAATAAGAAATCGTTGTCACGGATTTTGTATCTTGAAGAAAAAAAACATGCGATTTTTTCGGTACACTTTTTAATGAATTTTTTTCTGGACAAATTTTTCACCGAATTCAGCTTATTTACCTATAAAATACTCATCAAAAGTGATTTCATATCGATTGATCAATAAATAAAAATGTACCTCGAGTTTTAATAACATTTTCAAAATCGACGTTTCTCGGCCAGAGAAGCACATTTTGAGAATTTTTTCACTATTTTAAAATATAACCACTGAAACCTTTATTTTTGTACTTTTTGCTTTAATTCAAGCAAATATAACGATATTCATACAAAAAACTGTTAAAATTCAATTTCCAATAAGAAATCGTTGTCACGGATTTTGTATCTTGAAGAAAAAAAACATGCGATTTTTTCGGTACACTTTTTAATTAATTTTTTTCTGGACAAATGTTTGACCGAATTCAGCTTATTTACCTATAAAATACTCATTAAAAGTGATTTCATATCGATTGATCAATAAATAATAATGTACCTCGAGTTTTAATAACATTTTCAAAATCGACGTTTCTCGGCCAGAGAAGCACATTTTGAGAATTTTTTCACTATTTTAAAATATAACCACTGAAACCATTATATTTGTACTTTTTGCTTTAATTCAAGCAAATATAACGATATTCATACAAAAAACTGATAAAATTCAATTTCCAATAAGAAATCGTTGTCACGGATTTTGTATCTTGAAGAAAAAAAACATGCGATTTTTTCGGTACACTTTTTAATGAATCTTTTTCTGGACAAATTTTTGACCGAATTCAGCTTATTTACCTATAAAATACTCATTAAAAGTGATTTCATATCGATTGATCAATAAATAAAAATGTACCTCGAGTTTTAATAACATTTTCAAAATCGACGTTTCTCGGCCAGAGAAGCACATTTTGAGAATTTTTTCACTTTACTAAAATATAACCACTGAAACCATTATTTTTGTACTTTTTGCTTTAATTCAAACAAATATAACGATATTCATACAAAAAACTGTTAAAATTCAATTTCCAATAAGAAATCGTTGTCACGGATTTTGTATCTTGAAGATAAAAAACATGCGATTTTTTCGGTACACTTTTGAATGCATTTTTTTCTGGAGAAACTTTTGACCGAATTCAGCTTTATTACCTATAAAATACTCATTAAAAGTGATTTCATCTCGATTGATCAATAAATAAAATTAAACCTTGATTTTTAATTACATTTTCAAAATCCACGTTTCTCGGCCAGAGAAGCACATTTTGAGAATTTTTTCACTATTTTAAAATATAACCATTGAAACCATTATATTTGTACTTTTTGGTTTAATTCAAGCAAATATAACGATATTCATCCAAAAAACTGTTAAAATTCAATTTCCAATAAGAAATCGTTGTCACGGATTTTGTATCTTGAAGAAAAAAAACATGCGATTTTTTCGGTACACTTTTTAATGAATTTTTTTCTGGACAAATTTTTCACCGAATTCAGCTTATTTACCTATAAAATACTCATCAAAAGTGATTTCATATCGATTGATCAATAAATAAAAATGTACCTCGAGTTTTAATAACATTTTCAAAATCGACGTTTCTCGGCCAGAGAAGCACATTTTGAGAATTTTTTCACTATTTTAAAATATAACCACTGAAACCTTTATTTTTGTACTTTTTGCTTTAATTCAAGCAAATATAACGATATTCATACAAAAAACTGTTAAAATTCAATTTCCAATAAGAAATCGTTGTCACGGATTTTGTATCTTGAAGAAAAAAAACATGCGATTTTTTCGGTACACTTTTTAATTAATTTTTTTCTGGACAAATGTTTGACCGAATTCAGCTTATTTACCTATAAAATACTCATTAAAAGTGATTTCATATCGATTGATCAATAAATAATAATGTACCTCGAGTTTTAATAACATTTTCAAAATCGACGTTTCTCGGCCAGAGAAGCACATTTTGAGAATTTTTTCACTATTTTAAAATATAACCACTGAAACCTTTATATTTGTACTTTTTGCTTTAATTCAAGCAAATATAACGATATTCATACAAAAAACTGATAAAATTCAATTTCCAATAAGAAATCGTTGTCACGGATTTTGTATCTTGAAGAAAAAAAACATGCGATTTTTTCGGTACACTTTTTAATGAATCTTTTTCTGGACAAATTTTTGACCGAATTCAGCTTATTTACCTATAAAATACTCATTAAAAGTGATTTCATATCGATTGATCAATAAATAAAAATGTACCCCGAGTTTTAATAACATTTTCAAAATCGACGTTTCTCGGCCAGAGAAGCACATTTTGAGAATTTTTTCACTTTACTAAAATATAACCACTGAAACCATTATTTTTGTACTTTTTGCTTTAATTCAAACAAATATAACGATATTCATACAAAAAACTGTTAAAATTCAATTTCCAATAAGAAATCGTTGTCACGGATTTTGTATCTTGAAGATAAAAAACATGCGATTTTTTCGGTACACTTTTGAATGCATTTTTTTCTGGAGAAACTTTTGACCGAATTCAGCTTTATTACCTATAAAATACTCATTAAAAGTGATTTCATCTCGATTGATCAATAAATAAAATTGAACCTTGATTTTTAATTACATTTTCAAAATCCACGTTTCTCGGCCAGAGAAGCACATTTTGAGAATTTTTTCACTATTTTAAAATATAACCATTGAAACCATTATATTTGTACTTTTTGGTTTAATTCAAGCAAATATAACGATATTCATCCAAAAAACTGTTAAAATTCAATTTCCAATAAGAAATCGTTGTCACGGATTTTGTATCTTGAAGAAAAAAAACATGCGATTTTTTCGGTACACTTTTTAATGAATTTTTTTCTGGACAAATTTTTCACCGAATTCAGCTTATTTACCTATAAAATACTCATCAAAAGTGATTTCATATCGATTGATCAATAAATAAAAATGTACCTCGAGTTTTAATAACATTTTCAAAATCGACGTTTCTCGGCCAGAGAAGCACATTTTGAGAATTTTTTCACTATTTTAAAATATAACCACTGAAACCTTTATTTTTGTACTTTTTGCTTTAATTCAAGCAAATATAACGATATTCATACAAAAAACTGTTAAAATTCAATTTCCAATAAGAAATCGTTGTCACGGATTTTGTATCTTGAAGAAAAAAAACATGCGATTTTTTCGGTACACTTTTTAATTAATTTTTTTCTGGACAAATGTTTGACCGAATTCAGCTTATTTACCTATAAAATACTCATTAAAAGTGATTTCATATCGATTGATCAATAAATAATAATGTACCTCGAGTTTTAATAACATTTTCAAAATCGACGTTTCTCGGCCAGAGAAGCACATTTTGAGAATTTTTTCACTATTTTAAAATATAACCACTGAAACCATTATATTTGTACTTTTTGCTTTAATTCAAGCAAATATAACGATATTCATACAAAAAACTGATAAAATTCAATTTCCAATAAGAAATCGTTGTCACGGATTTTGTATCTTGAAGAAAAAAAACATGCGATTTTTTCGGTACACTTTTTAATGAATCTTTTTCTGGACAAATTTTTGACCGAATTCAGCTTATTTACCTATAAAATACTCATTAAAAGTGATTTCATATCGATTGATCAATAAATAAAAATGTACCTCGAGTTTTAATAACATTTTCAAAATCGACGTTTCTCGGCCAGAGAAGCACATTTTGAGAATTTTTTCACTTTACTAAAATATAACCACTGAAACCATTATTTTTGTACTTTTTGCTTTAATTCAAACAAATATAACGATATTCATACAAAAAACTGTTAAAATTCAATTTCCAATAAGAAATCGTTGTCACGGATTTTGTATCTTGAAGATAAAAAACATGCGATTTTTTCGGTACACTTTTGAATGCATTTTTTTCTGGAGAAACTTTTGACCGAATTCAGCTTTATTACCTATAAAATACTCATTAAAAGTGATTTCATCTCGATTGATCAATAAATAAAATTGAACCTTGATTTTTAATTACATTTTCAAAATCCACGTTTCTCGGCCAGAGAAGCACATTTTGAGAATTTTTTCACTATTTTAAAATATAACCATTGAAACCATTATATTTGTACTTTTTGGTTTAATTCAAGCAAATATAACGATATTCATCCAAAAAACTGTTAAAATTCAATTTCCAATAAGAAATCGTTGTCACGGATTTTGTATCTTGAAGAAAAAAAACATGCGATTTTTTCGGTACACTTTTTAATGAATTTTTTTCTGGACAAATTTTTCACCGAATTCAGCTTATTTACCTATAAAATACTCATCAAAAGTGATTTCATATCGATTGATCAATAAATAAAAATGTACCTCGAGTTTTAATAACATTTTCAAAATCGACGTTTCTCGGCCAGAGAAGCACATTTTGAGAATTTTTTCACTATTTTAAAATATAACCACTGAAACCTTTATTTTTGTACTTTTTGCTTTAATTCAAGCAAATATAACGATATTCATACAAAAAACTGTTAAAATTCAATTTCCAATAAGAAATCGTTGTCACGGATTTTGTATCTTGAAGATAAAAAACATGCGATTTTTTCGGTACACTTTTGAATGCATTTTTTTCTGGAGAAACTTTTGACCGAATTCAGCTTTATTACCTATAAAATACTCATTAAAAGTGATTTCATCTCGATTGATCAATAAATAAAATTGAACCTTGATTTTTAATTACATTTTCAAAATCCACGTTTCTCGGCCAGAGAAGCACATTTTGAGAATTTTTTCACTATTTTAAAATATAACCATTGAAACCATTATATTTGTACTTTTTGGTTTAATTCAAGCAAATATAACGATATTCATCCAAAAAACTGTTAAAATTCAATTTCCAATAAGAAATCGTTGTCACGGATTTTGTATCTTGAAGAAAAAAAACATGCGATTTTTTCGGTACACTTTTTAATGAATTTTTTTCTGGACAAATTTTTCACCGAATTCAGCTTATTTACCTATAAAATACTCATCAAAAGTGATTTCATATCGATTGATCAATAAATAAAAATGTACCTCGAGTTTTAATAACATTTTCAAAATCGACGTTTCTCGGCCAGAGAAGCACATTTTGAGAATTTTTTCACTATTTTAAAATATAACCACTGAAACCTTTATTTTTGTACTTTTTGCTTTAATTCAAGCAAATATAACGATATTCATACAAAAAACTGTTAAAATTCAATTTCCAATAAGAAATCGTTGTCACGGATTTTGTATCTTGAAGAAAAAAAACATGCGATTTTTTCGGTACACTTTTTAATTAATTTTTTTCTGGACAAATGTTTGACCGAATTCAGCTTATTTACCTATAAAATACTCATCAAAAGTGATTTCATATCGATTGATCAATAAATAAAATTGAACCTTGATTTTTAATTACATTTTCAAAATCCACGTTTCTCGGCCAGAGAAGCACATTTTGAGAATTTTTTCACTATTTTAAAATATAACCATTGAAACCATTATATTTGTACTTTTTGGTTTAATTCAAGCAAATATAACGATATTCATCCAAAAAACTGTTAAAATTCAATTTCCAATAAGAAATCGTTGTCACGGATTTTGTATCTTGAAGAAAAAAAACATGCGATTTTTTCGGTACACTTTTTAATGAATTTTTTTCTGGACAAATTTTTCACCGAATTCAGCTTATTTACCTATAAAATACTCATCAAAAGTGATTTCATATCGATTGATCAATAAATAAAAATGTACCTCGAGTTTTAATAACATTTTCAAAATCGACGTTTCTCGGCCAGAGAAGCACATTTTGAGAATTTTTTCACTATTTTAAAATATAACCACTGAAACCTTTATTTTTGTACTTTTTGCTTTAATTCAAGCAAATATAACGATATTCATACAAAAAACTGTTAAAATTCAATTTCCAATAAGAAATCGTTGTCACGGATTTTGTATCTTGAAGAAAAAAAACATGCGATTTTTTCGGTACACTTTTTAATTAATTTTTTTCTGGACAAATGTTTGACCGAATTCAGCTTATTTACCTATAAAATACTCATCAAAAGTGATTTCATATCGATTGATCAATAAATAAAATTGAACCTTGATTTTTAATTACATTTTCAAAATCCACGTTTCTCGGCCAGAGAAGCACATTTTGAGAATTTTTTCACTATTTTAAAATATAACCATTGAAACCATTATATTTGTACTTTTTGGTTTAATTCAAGCAAATATAACGATATTCATCCAAAAAACTGTTAAAATTCAATTTCCAATAAGAAATCGTTGTCACGGATTTTGTATCTTGAAGAAAAAAAACATGCGATTTTTTCGGTACACTTTTTAATGAATTTTTTTCTGGACAAATTTTTCACCGAATTCAGCTTATTTACCTATAAAATACTCATCAAAAGTGATTTCATATCGATTGATCAATAAATAAAAATGTACCTCGAGTTTTAATAACATTTTCAAAATCGACGTTTCTCGGCCAGAGAAGCACATTTTGAGAATTTTTTCACTATACTAAAATATAACCACTGAAACCATTATTTTTGTACTTTTTGCTTTAATTCAAGCAAATATAACGATATTCATACAAAAAACTGTTAAAATTCAATTTCCAATAAGAAATCGTTGTCACGGATTTTGTATCTTGAAGAAAAAAAACATGCGATTTTTTCGGTACACTTTTTAATTAATTTTTTTCTGGACAAATGTTTGACCGAATTCAGCTTATTTACCTATAAAATACTCATTAAAAGTGATTTCATATCGATTGATCAATAAATAATAATGTACCTCGAGTTTTAATAACATTTTCAAAATCGACGTTTCTCGGCCAGAGAAGCACATTTTGAGAATTTTTTCACTATTTTAAAATATAACCACTGAAACCATTATATTTGTACTTTTTGCTTTAATTCAAGCAAATATAACGATATTCATACAAAAAACTGATAAAATTCAATTTCCAATAAGAAATCGTTGTCACGGATTTTGTATCTTGAAGAAAAAAAACATGCGATTTTTTCGGTACACTTTTTAATGCATTTTTTTCTGGACAAATGTTTGACCGAATTGAAATAAATTACCTATAAAATACTCATTAAAAGTGATTTCATTTCGATTGATCAATAAATAAAAATGAACCTCGATTTTTAATAACATTTTCAAAATCGACGTTTCTCGGCCAGAGAAAAACATTTTGAGAATTTTTTCACTATTTTAAAATATAACCATTGAAACCATTTTTTTGCACTTTTTGCTTTAATTCAAGCAAATATAACGATATTCATCCAAAAAACTGCTAAAATTCAATTTCCAATAAGAAATGGTTGTCACGGATTTTGTATCTTGAAGAAAAAAAACATGCGATTTTTTCGGTACACTTTTTAATGAATCTTTTTCTGGACAAATTTTTGACCGAATTCAGCTTATTTACCTATAAAATAATCATTAAAAGTGATTTCATATCGATTGATCAATAAATAAAAATGTACCTCGAGTTTTAATAACATTTTCAAAATCGACGTTTCTCGGCCAGAGAAGCACATTTTGAGAATTTTTTCACTATATTAAAATATAACCACTGAAACCATTATTTTTGTACTTTTTGCTTTAATTCAAGCAAATATAACGATATTCATACAAAAAACTGTTAAAATTCAATTTCCAATAAGAAATCGTTGTCACGGATTTTGTATCTTGAAGAAAAAAAACATGCGATTTTTTCGGTACACTTTTTAATGCATTTTTTTCTGGACAAATGTTTGACCGAATTGAAATAAATTACCTATAAAATACTCATTAAAAGTGATTTCATTTCGACTGATCAATAAATAAAAATGAACCTCGATTTTTAATAACATTTTCAAAATCGACGTTTCTCGGCCAGAGAAGCACATTTTGAGAATTTTTTCACTATTTTAAAATATAACCACTGAAACCATTATATTTGTACTTTTTGCTTTAATTCAAGCAAATATAACGATATTCATACAAAAAACTGATAAAATTCAATTTCCAATAAGAAATCGTTGTCACGGATTTTGTATCTTGAAGAAAAAAAAAATGCGATTTTTTCGGTACACTTTTTAATGAATCTTTTTCTGGACAAATTTTTGACCGAATTCAGCTTATTTACCTATAAAATACTCATTAAAAGTGATTTCATATCGATTGATCAATAAATAAAAATGTACCTCGAGTTTTAATAACATTTTCAAAATCGACGTTTCTCGGCCAGAGAAGCACATTTTGAGAATTTTTTCACTTTACTAAAATATAACCACTGAAACCATTATTTTTGTACTTTTTGCTTTAATTCAAACAAATATAACGATATTCATACAAAAAACTGTTAAAATTCAATTTCCAATAAGAAATCGTTGTCACGGATTTTGTATCTTGAAGATAAAAAACATGCGATTTTTTCGGTACACTTTTGAATGCATTTTTTTCTGGAGAAACTTTTGACCGAATTCAGCTTTATTACCTATAAAATACTCATTAAAAGTGATTTCATCTCGATTGATCAATAAATAAAATTGAACCTTGATTTTTAATTACATTTTCAAAATCCACGTTTCTCGGCCAGAGAAGCACATTTTGAGAATTTTTTCACTATTTTAAAATATAACCATTGAAACCATTATATTTGTACTTTTTGGTTTAATTCAAGCAAATATAACGATATTCATCCAAAAAACTGTTAAAATTCAATTTCCAATAAGAAATCGTTGTCACGGATTTTGTATCTTGAAGAAAAAAAACATGCGATTTTTTCGGTACACTTTTTAATGAATTTTTTTCTGGACAAATTTTTCACCGAATTCAGCTTATTTACCTATAAAATACTCATCAAAAGTGATTTCATATCGATTGATCAATAAATAAAAATGTACCTCGAGTTTTAATAACATTTTCAAAATCGACGTTTCTCGGCCAGAGAAGCACATTTTGAGAATTTTTTCACTATTTTAAAATATAACCACTGAAACCTTTATTTTTGTACTTTTTGCTTTAATTCAAGCAAATATAACGATATTCATACAAAAAACTGTTAAAATTCAATTTCCAATAAGAAATCGTTGTCACGGATTTTGTATCTTGAAGAAAAAAAACATGCGATTTTTTCGGTACACTTTTTAATTAATTTTTTTCTGGACAAATGTTTGACCGAATTCAGCTTATTTACCTATAAAATACTCATCAAAAGTGATTTCATATCGATTGATCAATAAATAAAATTGAACCTTGATTTTTAATTACATTTTCAAAATCCACGTTTCTCGGCCAGAGAAGCACATTTTGAGAATTTTTTCACTATTTTAAAATATAACCATTGAAACCATTATATTTGTACTTTTTGGTTTAATTCAAGCAAATATAACGATATTCATCCAAAAAACTGTTAAAATTCAATTTCCAATAAGAAATCGTTGTCACGGATTTTGTATCTTGAAGAAAAAAAACATGCGATTTTTTCGGTACACTTTTTAATGAATTTTTTTCTGGACAAATTTTTCACCGAATTCAGCTTATTTACCTATAAAATACTCATCAAAAGTGATTTCATATCGATTGATCAATAAATAAAAATGTACCTCGAGTTTTAATAACATTTTCAAAATCGACGTTTCTCGGCCAGAGAAGCACATTTTGAGAATTTTTTCACTATACTAAAATATAACCACTGAAACCATTATTTTTGTACTTTTTGCTTTAATTCAAGCAAATATAACGATATTCATACAAAAAACTGTTAAAATTCAATTTCCAATAAGAAATCGTTGTCACGGATTTTGTATCTTGAAGAAAAAAAACATGCGATTTTTTCGGTACACTTTTTAATTAATTTTTTTCTGGACAAATGTTTGACCGAATTCAGCTTATTTACCTATAAAATACTCATTAAAAGTGATTTCATATCGATTGATCAATAAATAATAATGTACCTCGAGTTTTAATAACATTTTCAAAATCGACGTTTCTCGGCCAGAGAAGCACATTTTGAGAATTTTTTCACTATTTTAAAATATAACCACTGAAACCATTATATTTGTACTTTTTGCTTTAATTCAAGCAAATATAACGATATTCATACAAAAAACTGATAAAATTCAATTTCCAATAAGAAATCGTTGTCACGGATTTTGTATCTTGAAGAAAAAAAACATGCGATTTTTTCGGTACACTTTTTAATGCATTTTTTTCTGGACAAATGTTTGACCGAATTGAAATAAATTACCTATAAAATACTCATTAAAAGTGATTTCATTTCGATTGATCAATAAATAAAAATGAACCTCGATTTTTAATAACATTTTCAAAATCGACGTTTCTCGGCCAGAGAAAAACATTTTGAGAATTTTTTCACTATTTTAAAATATAACCATTGAAACCATTTTTTTGCACTTTTTGCTTTAATTCAAGCAAATATAACGATATTCATCCAAAAAACTGCTAAAATTCAATTTCCAATAAGAAATGGTTGTCACGGATTTTGTATCTTGAAGAAAAAAAACATGCGATTTTTTCGGTACACTTTTTAATGAATCTTTTTCTGGACAAATTTTTGACCGAATTCAGCTTATTTACCTATAAAATAATCATTAAAAGTGATTTCATATCGATTGATCAATAAATAAAAATGTACCTCGAGTTTTAATAACATTTTCAAAATCGACGTTTCTCGGCCAGAGAAGCACATTTTGAGAATTTTTTCACTATATTAAAATATAACCACTGAAACCATTATTTTTGTACTTTTTGCTTTAATTCAAGCAAATATAACGATATTCATACAAAAAACTGTTAAAATTCAATTTCCAATAAGAAATCGTTGTCACGGATTTTGTATCTTGAAGAAAAAAAACATGCGATTTTTTCGGTACACTTTTTAATGCATTTTTTTCTGGACAAATGTTTGACCGAATTGAAATAAATTACCTATAAAATACTCATTAAAAGTGATTTCATTTCGACTGATCAATAAATAAAAATGAACCTCGATTTTTAATAACATTTTCAAAATCGACGTTTCTCGGCCAGAGAAGCACATTTTGAGAATTTTTTCACTATTTTAAAATATAACCACTGAAACCATTATATTTGTACTTTTTGCTTTAATTCAAGCAAATATAACGATATTCATACAAAAAACTGATAAAATTCAATTTCCAATAAGAAATCGTTGTCACGGATTTTGTATCTTGAAGAAAAAAACATGCGATTTTTTCGGTACACTTTTTAATGCATTTTTTTCTGGACAAATGTTTGACCGAATTGAAATAAATTACCTATAAAATACTCATTAAAAGTGATTTCATTTCGACTGATCAATAAATAAAAATGAACCTCGATTTTTAATAACATTTTCAAAATCGACGTTTCTCGGTCAGAGAAAAACATTTTGAGAATTTTTTCACTATTTTAAAATATAACCATTGAAACCATTTTTTTGCACTTTTTGCTTTAATTCAAGCAAATATAACGATATTCATCCAAAAAACTGCTAAAATTCAATTTCCAATAAGAAATCGTTGTCACGGATTTTGTATCTTGAAGAAAAAAAACATGCGATTTTTTCGGTACACTTTTTAATGAATCTTTTTCTGGACAAATTTTTGACCGAATTCAGCTTATTTACCTATAAAATACTCATTAAAAGTGATTTCATATCGATTGATCAATAAATAAAAATGTACCTCGAGTTTTAATAACATTTTCAAAATCGACGTTTCTCGGCCAGAGAAGCACATTTTGAGAATTTTTTCACTTTACTAAAATATAACCACTGAAACCATTATTTTTGTACTTTTTGCTTTAATTCAAGCAAATATAACGATATTCATACAAAAAACTGTTAAAATTCAATTTCCAATAAGAAATCGTTGTCACGGATTTTGTATCTTGAAGATAAAAAACATGCGATTTTTTCGGTACACTTTTGAATGCATTTTTTTCTGGAGAAACTTTTGACCGAATTCAGCTTTATTACCTATAAAATACTCATTAAAAGTGATTTCATCTCGATTGATCAATAAATAAAATTGAACCTTGATTTTTAATTACATTTTCAAAATCCACGTTTCTCGGCCAGAGAAGCACATTTTGAGAATTTTTTCACTATTTTAAAATATAACCATTGAAACCATTATATTTGTACTTTTTGGTTTAATTCAAGCAAATATAACGATATTCATCCAAAAAACTGTTAAAATTCAATTTCCAATAAGAAATCGTTGTCACGGATTTTGTATCTTGAAGAAAAAAAACATGCGATTTTTTCGGTACACTTTTTAATGAATTTTTTTCTGGACAAATTTTTCACCGAATTCAGCTTATTTACCTATAAAATACTCATCAAAAGTGATTTCATATCGATTGATCAATAAATAAAAATGTACCTCGAGTTTTAATAACATTTTCAAAATCGACGTTTCTCGGCCAGAGAAGCACATTTTGAGAATTTTTTCACTATTTTAAAATATAACCACTGAAACCTTTATTTTTGTACTTTTTGCTTTAATTCAAGCAAATATAACGATATTCATACAAAAAACTGTTAAAATTCAATTTCCAATAAGAAATCGTTGTCACGGATTTTGTATCTTGAAGAAAAAAAACATGCGATTTTTTCGGTACACTTTTTAATGAATTTTTTTCTGGACAAATTTTTCACCGAATTCAGCTTATTTACCTATAAAATACTCATCAAAAGTGATTTCATATCGATTGATCTATAAATAAAAATGTACCTCGAGTTTTAATAACATTTTCAAAATCGACGTTTCTCGGCCAGAGAAGCACATTTTGAGAATTTTTTCACTATTTTAAAATATAACCACTGAAACCTTTATTTTTGTACTTTTTGCTTTAATTCAAGCAAATATAACGATATTCATACAAAAAACTGTTAAAATTCAATTTCCAATAAGAAATCGTTGTCACGGATTTTGTATCTTGAAGAAAAAAAACATGCGATTTTTTCGGTACACTTTTTAATTAATTTTTTTCTGGAAAAATGTTTGACCGAATTCAGCTTATTTACCTATAAAATACTCATTAAAAGTGATTTCATATCGATTGATCAATAAATAATAATGTACCTCGAGTTTTAATAACATTTTCAAAATCGACGTTTCTCGGCCAGAGAAGCACATTTTGAGAATTTTTTCACTATTTTAAAATATAACCACTGAAACCATTATATTTGTACTTTTTGCTTTAATTCAAGCAAATATAACGATATTCATACAAAAAACTGATAAAATTCAATTTCCAATAAGAAATCGTTGTCACGGATTTTGTATCTTGAAGAAAAAAAACATGCGATTTTTTCGGTACACTTTTTAATGCATTTTTTTCTGGACAAATGTTTGACCGAATTGAAATAAATTACCTATAAAATACTCATTAAAAGTGATTTCATTTCGATTGATCAATAAATAAAAATGAACCTCGATTTTTAATAACATTTTCAAAATCGACGTTTCTCGGCCAGAGAAAAACATTTTGAGAATTTTTTCACTATTTTAAAATATAACCATTGAAACCATTTTTTTGCACTTTTTGCTTTAATTCAAGCAAATATAACGATATTCATCCAAAAAACTGCTAAAATTCAATTTCCAATAAGAAATGGTTGTCACGGATTTTGTATCTTGAAGAAAAAAAACATGCGATTTTTTCGGTACACTTTTTAATGAATCTTTTTCTGGACAAATTTTTGACCGAATTCAGCTTATTTACCTATAAAATACTCATTAAAAGTGATTTCATATCGATTGATCAATAAATAAAAATGTACCTCGAGTTTTAATAACATTTTCAAAATCGACGTTTCTCGGCCAGAGAAGCACATTTTGAGAATTTTTTCACTATTTTAAAATATAACCACTGAAACCATTATTTTTGTACTTTTTGCTTTAATTCAAGCAAATATAACGATATTCATACAAAAAACTGTTAAAATTCAATTTCCAATAAGAAATCGTTGTCACGGATTTTGTATCTTGAAGAAAAAAAACATGCGATTTTTTCGGTACACTTTTGAATGCATTTTTTTCTGGAGAAACTTTTGACCGAATTCAGCTTTATTACCTATAAAATACTCATTAAAAGTGATTTCATCTCGATTGATCAATAAATAAAATTGAACCTTGATTTTTAATTACATTTTCAAAATCGACGTTTCTCGGCCAGAGAAGCACATTTTGAGAATTTTTTCACTATTTTGAAATATAACCATTGAAAACATTATTTTTGTACTTTTTGCTTTAATTCAAGCAAATATAACGATATTCATCCAAAAAACTTTTAAAATTCAATTTCCAATAAGAAATCGTTGTCACGGATTTTGTATCTTGAAGAAAAAAACATGCGATTTTTTCGGTACACTTTTTAATGCATTTTTTTCTGGACAAATGTTTGACCGAATTCAAATAAATTACCTATAAAATACTCATTAAAAGTGATTTCATTTCGATTGATCAATAAATAAATATGAACCTCGATTTTTAATTACATTTTCAAAATCGACGTTTCTCGGCCAGAGAAAAACATTTTGAGAATTTTTTCACTATTTTAAAATATAACCATTGAAACCATTTTTTTTTGCACTTTTTGCTTTAATTCAAGCAAATATAACGATATTCATCCAAAAAACTGCTAAAATTCAATTTCCAATAAGAAATCGTTGTCACGGATTTTGTATTTTGAAGAAAAAAAACATGCGATTTTTTCGGTACACTTTTGAATGCATTTTTTTCTGGACAAACTTTTGACCGAATTCAGCTTTATTACCTATAAAATACTCATTAAAAGTGATTTCATCTCGATTGATCAATAAATAAAATTGAACCTTTATTTTAATTACATTTTCAAAATCGACGTTTCTCGGCCAGAGAAGCACATTTTGAGAATTTTTTCACTATTTTAAAATATAACCATTGAAACCATTATTTTTGTACTTTTTGCTTTAATTCAAGCAAATATAACGATATTCATACAAAAAACTGTTAAAATTCAATTTCCAATAAGAAATCGTTGTCACGGATTTTGTATCTTGAAGAAAAAAAACATGCGATTTTTTCGGTACACTTTTTAATTAATTTTTTTCTGGACAAATGTTTGACCGAATTCAGCTTATTTACCTATAAAATACTCATTAAAAGTGATTTCATATCGATTGATCAATAAATAATAATGTACCTCGAGTTTTAATAACATTTTCAAAATCGACGTTTCTCGGCCAGAGAAGCATATTTTGAGAATTTTTTCACTATTTTAAAATATAACCACTGAAACCATTATATTTGTACTTTTTGCTTTAATTCAAGCAAATATAACGATATTCATACAAAAAACTGATAAAATTCAATTTCCAATAAGAAATCGTTGTCACGGATTTTGTATCTTGAAGAAAAAAAACATGCGATTTTTTCGGTACACTTTTTAATGCATTTTTTTCTGGACAAATGTTTGACCGAATTGAAATAAATTACCTATAAAATACTCATTAAAAGTGATTTCATTTCGATTGATCAATAAATAAAAATGAACCTCGATTTTTAATAACATTTTCAAAATCGACGTTTCTCGGCCAGAGAAAAACATTTTGAGAATTTTTTCACTATTTTAAAATATAACCATTGAAACCATTTTTTTGCACTTTTTGCTTTAATTCAAGCAAATATAACGATATTCATCCAAAAAACTGCTAAAATTCAATTTCCAATAAGAAATGGTTGTCACGGATTTTGTATCTTGAAGAAAAAAAACATGCGATTTTTTCGGTACACTTTTTAATGAATCTTTTTCTGGACAAATTTTTGACCGAATTCAGCTTATTTACCTATAAAATACTCATTAAAAGTGATTTCATATCGATTGATCAATAAATAAAAATGTACCTCGAGTTTTAATAACATTTTCAAAATCGACGTTTCTCGGCCAGAGAAGCACATTTTGAGAATTTTTTCACTATTTTAAAATATAACCACTGAAACCATTATTTTTGTACTTTTTGCTTTAATTCAAGCAAATATAACGATATTCATACAAAAAACTGTTAAAATTCAATTTCCAATAAGAAATCGTTGTCACGGATTTTGTATCTTGAAGAAAAAAAACATGCGATTTTTTCGGTACACTTTTGAATGCATTTTTTTCTGGAGAAACTTTTGACCGAATTCAGCTTTATTACCTATAAAATACTCATTAAAAGTGATTTCATCTCGAATGATCAATAAATAAAATTGAACCTTGATTTTTAATTACATTTTCAAAATCGACGTTTCTCGGCCAGAGAAGCACATTTTGAGAATTTTTTCACTATTTTGAAATATAACCATTGAAAACATTATTTTTGTACTTTTTGCTTTAATTCAAGCAAATATAACGATATTCATCCAAAAAACTTTTAAAATTCAATTTCCAATAAGAAATCGTTGTCACGGATTTTGTATCTTGAAGAAAAAAACATGCGATTTTTTCGGTACACTTTTTAGTGCATTTTTTTCTGGACAAATGTTTGACCGAATTCAAATAAATTACCTATAAAATACTCATTAAAAGTGATTTCATTTCGATTGATCAATAAATAAATATGAACCTCGATTTTTAATTACATTTTCAAAATCGACGTTTCTCGGCCAGAGAAAAACATTTTGAGAATTTTTTCACTATTTTAAAATATAACCATTGAAACCATTTTTTTTGCACTTTTTGCTTTAATTCAAGCAAATATAACGATATTCATCCAAAAAACTGCTAAAATTCAATTTCCAATAAGAAATCGTTGTCACGGATTTTGTATCTTGAAGAAAAAAAACATGCGATTTTTTCGGTACACTTTTGAATGCATTTTTTTCTGGACAAACTTTTGACCGAATTCAGCTTTATTACCTATAAAATACTCATTAAAAGTGATTTCATCTCGATTGATCAATAAATAAAATTGAACCTTTATTTTAATTACATTTTCAAAATCGACGTTTCTCGGCCAGAGAAGCACATTTTGAGAATTTTTTCACTATTTTAAAATATAACCATTGAAACCATTATTTTTGTACTTTTTGCTTTAATTCAAGCAAATATAACGATATTCATCCAAAAAACTGTTAAAATTCAATTTCCAATAAGAAATCGTTGTCACGGATTTTGTATCTTGAAGAAAAAAAACATGCGATTTTTTCGGTACACTTTTTAATGAATTTTTTTCTGGACAAATTTTTGACCGAATTCAGCTTATTTACCTATAAAATACTCATCAAAAGTGATTTCATATCGATTGATCAATAAATAAAAATGTACCTCGAGTTTTAATAACATTTTCAAAATCGACGTTTCTCGGCCAGAGAAGCACATTTTGAGAATTTTTTCACTATTTTAAAATATAACCACTGAGACCATTATTTTTGTACTTTTTGCTTTAAATCAAGCAAATATAACGATATTCATACAAAAAACTGTTAAAATTCAATTTCCAATAAGAAATCGTTGTCACGGATTTTGTATCTTGAAGAAAAAAAACATGCGATTTTTTCGGTACACTTTTGATTGCATTTTTTTCTGGATAAACTTTTGACCGAATTCAGCTTTATTACCTATAAAATACTCATTAAAAGTGATTTCATCTCCATTGATCAATAAATAAAATTGAACCTTGATTTTTAATTACATTTTCAAAATCGACGATTCTCGGCCAGAGAAGCACATTTTGAGAATTTTTTCACTATTTTGAAATATAACCATTGAAACCATTATTTTTGTACTTTTTGCTTTAATTCAAGCAAATATAACGATATTCATCCAAAAAACTTTTAAAATTCAATTTCCAATAAGAAATCGTTGTCACGGATTTTGTATCTTGAAGAAAAAAACATGCGATTTTTTCGGTACACTTTTTAATGCATTTTTTTCTGGACAAATGTTTGACCGAATTCAAATAAATTACCTATAAAATACTCATTAAAAGTGATTTCATTTCGATTGATCAATAAATAAATATGAACCTCGATTTTTAATTACATTTTCAAAATCGACGTTTCTCGGCCAGAGAAAAACATTTTGAGAATTTTTTCACTATTTTAAAATATAACCATTGAAACCATTTTTTTGCACTTTTTGCTTTAATTCAAGCAAATATAACGATATTCGTCCAAAAAACTGCTAAAATTCAATTTCCAATAAGAAATCGTTGTCACGGATTTTGTATCTTGAAGAAAAAAAAACATGCGATTTTTTCGGTACACTTTTGAATGCATTTTTTTCTGGACAAACTTTTGACCGAATTCAGCTTTATTACCTATAAAATACTCATTAAAAGTGATTTCATCTCGATTGATCAATAAATAAAATTGAACCTTTATTTTAATTACATTTTCAAAATCGACGTTTCTCGGCCAGAGAAGCACATTTTGAGAATTTTTTCACTATTTTAAAATATAACCATTGAAACCATTATTTTTGTACTTTTTGCTTTAATTCAAGCAAATATAACGATATTCATCCAAAAAACTGTTAAAATTCAATTTCCAATAAGAAATCGTTGTCACGGATTTTGTATCTTGAAGAAAAAAAACATGCGATTTTTTCGGTACACTTTTTAATGAATTTTTTTCTGGACAAATTTTTGACCGAATTCAGCTTATTTACCTATAAAATACTCATCAAAAGTGATTTCATATCGATTGATCAATAAATAAAAATGTACCTCGAGTTTTAATAACATTTTCAAAATCGACGTTTCTCGGCCAGAGAAGCACATTTTGAGAATTTTTTCACTATTTTAAAATATAACCACTGAGACCATTATTTTTGTACTTTTTGCTTTAAATCAAGCAAATATAACGATATTCATACAAAAAACTGTTAAAATTCAATTTCCAATAAGAAATCGTTGTCACGGATTTTGTATCTTGAAGAAAAAAAACATGCGATTTTTTCGGTACACTTTTGATTGCATTTTTTTCTGGATAAACTTTTGACCGAATTCAGCTTTATTACCTATAAAATACTCATTAAAAGTGATTTCATCTCCATTGATCAATAAATAAAATTGAACCTTGATTTTTAATTACATTTTCAAAATCGACGATTCTCGGCCAGAGAAGCACATTTTGAGAATTTTTTCACTATTTTAAAATATAACCATTGAAACCATTATTTTTGTACTTTTTGCTTTAATTCAAGCAAATATAACGATATTCATCCAAAAAACTGTTAAAATTCAATTTCCAATAAGAAATCGTTGTCACGGATTTTGTATCTTGAAGAAAAAAAACATGCGATTTTTTCGGTACACTTTTTAATGAATTTTTTTCTGGACAAATTTTTGACCGAATTCAGCTTATTTACCTATAAAATACTCATTAAAAGTGATTTCATATCGATTGATCAATAGATAAAAATGTACCTTTATTTTTAATAACATTTTTCAAAATCGACGTTTCTCGGCCAGAGAAGCACATTTATATTTTAAAATATAACCATTGAAATTAATAATTTGAATTCAATTAAACTTCATCTTTATAAAACAATAACAAAAAGAAGATATGTTTGCTTTTTTCATATCTGGTGGATTTTAAAAGAGGAAACAAAAAGGAAAAAGCCAACGGCACGCAGTGTTCCCAAGTACTGACTGCGCTCGACGCTGCTTAACTTCGGTGATCGGACGAGAACCGGTGTTTTCAGCGTGATATGGCCGTTGCCGAGCGTGCTAGATAATAATTCGAATTTAAATTAAGTGAGACAAATTGACCTTCATCTTTTTAAAACAATAACAAAAAGAAAATATTTTTGCTTTTTTCATACCTATTGGAATTAAAAAGAGGAAAAAAAAATTAAAAAGCCAACGGCACGCAGTGTTAATAAAGTGGTCTCCCTCCCAAGTACTGACTGCGCTCGACGCTGCTTAACTTCGGTGATCGGACGAGAACCGTTCTTTTCAGCGTGATATGGCCGTTACCGAAAGTGCTATTTAATAATTTGAATTTAATTAACTTTCATCTTTATAAAACAATATCAAAAAGAAGATATGTTTGGTTTTTTCATATCTGGTGGAATTTAAAAGAGGATATAAATTGAAAAAGCCAACGTCACGCAGTGTTTCCAAGTACTGACTGCGCTCGACGCTGCTTAACTTCGGTGATCGGACGAGAACCGTTGTTTTCAGCGTGATATGGCCGTCACCGAAAGTGCTATTTAATAATTTGAATTTAAATTAAGTGAGACAAATTAACCTTCATCTTTTTAAAACAGTAATAAAAAGATAATAAGTTTGCTTTTTTCATATCTATTGGAATTTAAAAGAGGAAAAAAAAGTGAAAAAGCCAACGGCACGCAGTGTTCCTAAGTGGTCTCCCTCCCAAGTATTGACTGCGCTCGACGCTTCTTTATTTCGGTGATCGGACGAGAACCGGTGTTTTCAGCGTGTTATGGCCGTTGCCAAGAGTGCTAGATAATAATTCGAATTTAAATTAAGTGAGACAATTTGACCTTCATCTTTTTAAAACAATAACAAAAAGAAAATATGTTTGCTTTTTTCATATCTATTGGAATTTAAAAGAGGAAAAAAAAATTAAAAAAGCCAACGGCACGCAGTGTTCCTAAATGGTCTCCCTCCCAAGTACTGACTGCGCTCGACGCTGCTTAACTTCGGTGATAGGACTAGAACCGGTGTTTTCAGCGTGATATGGCCGTTGCCGAGAGTGCTAGTTAATAATTCGAATTTAAATTAATTGAGACAAATTAACCTTCATCTTTTTAAAACTATAACAAAAAGAAAATAAGTTTGCTTTTTTCATATCTATTGGAATTTAAAAAAGGAAAAAAAAGTGAAAAAGCCAACGGCACGCAGTGTTCCTAAGTGGTCTCCCTCCCAAGTACTGACTGCGCTCGACGCTTCTTAACTTCGGTGATCGGACGAGAACCAGTGTATTCAGCATGATATGGCCGTTGCCGAGAGTGCTAGTTAATAATTTGAATTCAATTAACCTTCATCTTTATAAAACAATAACAAAAAGAAGATATGTTTGCTTTTTTCATATCTGGTGGAATTTAAAAGAGGAAACAAAAAGGAAAAAGCCAACGGCACGCTGTGTTCTCAAGTACTGACTGCGCTCGACGGTGCTTAACTTCGGTGATCGGACGAATACCGGTGTTTTCAGCGTGATATGGCCGCTGCTGAGAGTGCTAGATAATAATTCAAATTTAAATTAAGTGAGACAAATTGACCTTCACCTTTTTGTTATTGTTTTAAAAAGATGAAGGTCAAATTGTCTCACTTAATTTAAATTCGAATTATTATCTATCACTCTAGGCAACGGCCATATCACGCTGAAAACACCGGTTCTCGTCCGATCACCGAAGTTAAGCAACGTCGAGCGCAGTCAGTACTTGGGAGCGAGACCACTTTTGGAACACTGCGTGCCGTTGGCTTTTTCACTTTTTTTTCCACTTTTAAATTCCAATAGATATGAAAAAAGCAAACATATCTTCTTTTTGTTATTGTTTTATAAAGACGAAGGTTAAATAAATTCAAATTATTAAATAGCAGTCTTGGCAACGGCCATAACACGCTGAAAACACCGGTTCTCGTCCGATCACCGAAGTTAAGAAGCGTCGAGCGCAGTCAGTACTTGGGAGGGAGACCACTTGGGAACACTGCGTTCCGTTGGTTTTTCACTTTTTTTCCTCTTTTAAATTCCAATAGATATGAAAAAACCAAACATATCTTCTTTTTGTTATTGTTTTATAAATATGAAGGTTAATTAAATTCGAATTATTAACTAGTACTCTCGGCAACGGCCATATCACGCTGAAAACACCGGTTCTCGTCCGTTCACCGAAGTTAAGCAGCGTCGAGCGCAGTCAGTACTTGGGAACACAGGGTGCCGTTGGCTTTTTCCTTTTTGTTTCCTCTTTTAAATTCCACCAGATATGAAAAAAGCAATTATATCTTCTTTTTTTTATATTTTTATAAAGATGAAGTTTAATTGAATTCAAATTATTAAGTAGCACTCTCGGCAACGGCCATATCATGCTGAATACACCGGTTCTCGTCCGATCACCGAACTTAAGCAGCGTCGAGCGCAGTCAGTACTTGGGAGGGAGACCACTTAGGAACACTACGTGCCGTAGGCTTTTTCACTTTTTTTTCACTTTTAAATTCCAATAGATATGAAAAAAGCAAACTTATTTTCTTTTTGTTATTGTTTGAAAAGATGAAGGTTAATTTGTCTCACTTAATTTAAATTCGAATTATTAAATAGCACTCTCGGCAACGGCCATATCACGCTGAAAACACCGGTTCTCGTCCGATCACCGAAGTTAAGCAGCGTCGAGCGCGGTCAGTACTTGGGAACACTGCGTGCCGTTGGCTTTTTCCTTTTTGTTTCCTCTTTTAAATTCCACCAGATATGAAAAAACCAAACATAATTTTCTTTTTGTTATTGTTTTAAAAAGATGAAGGTTAATTTGTCTCACTTAATTTAAATTCGAATTATTAAATAGCACTCTCGGCAACGGCCATATCACGCTGAAAAAAACGGTTCTCGTCCGATCACCGAAGTTAAGCAGCGTCGAGCGCAGTCAGTACTTGGGAACACTGCGTGCCTTTGGCTTTTTGCTTTTTGTTTCCTCTTTTAAATTCCTCCAGATATGAAAAAAGTAAACATATCTTCTTTTTGATATTGTTTTATAAAGATGAAAGTTAATTAAATTCAAATTATTAACTAGCACTCTCGGCAACGGCCAAGTCACGCTGAATGCACCGGTTCTCGTCCGATCATCGAAGTTAAGCAACGTTGAGCGCAGTCAGTACTTGGGAGGGAGACCACTTAGGAACACTGCGTGCCGTTGGCTTTTAATTTTTTTTTCCTCTTTTAAATTCCAATAGATATGAAAAAAGCAAACTTATTTTCTTTTTGTTATTGTTTTAAAAAGATGAAGGTCAATTTGTCTCACTTAATTTAAATTCGAATTATTATCTAGCACTCTCAGCAACGGCCATATCACGCTGAAAACACCGGTTCTCGTTCGATCACCGAAGTTAAGCAGCGTCGAGCGCAGTCAGTACTTGGGAACACTGCGTGCCTTAGCTTTTACCTTTTTGTTTCCTCTTTTAAATTCCTCCAGATATAAAAAAGCAAACATATCTTCTTTTTGATATTGTTTTATAAAGGTTGGTGGTTCGAGCCCACCCGGGAGCGGTGTTGTGGGATCTCAAATGTAACGTACAAAGCCAAAGTTTTTCCACAATACCTGACGACCATTTAATTTTTGGGCTTCCGTGGCGCAATGGTTAGCGCAATCAGCTGTTAACCGAAAGATTGGTCGTTCGAGCCCACCCTAGAGAGCTGTTGTGGGGTCTCAGATGTGGCGTGAAAAGTCAGTACTTTTTCACAATACCTGACAACCATTTAATTTCTGAGCTTCCGTGGCTCAATGGTTAGCGCGTTCGGCTGTTAACCAATAGGTTGGTGGTTCGAGCCCGACCGGGAGAGGTTTTGTGGGGTCTCATATGTAGCGTAAAAAGTCAAAACCTTTCCAGAAAACGTGACAACCATTTAATTTCTGGGCTTTCGTGGCTCAATGTTTAGCGCGTTCGGCTGTTAATCAATAGGTTGGTGGTTCGAGCCCACCCGGGAGCGGTGTTGTGGGATCTCAAATGTAACGTACAAAGCAAAAGTTTTTCCACAATACCTGACGACCATTTAATTTTTGGGCTTCCGTGGCGCAATGGTTAGCGCGATCAGCTGTTAACCGAAAGGTTGGAGGTTCGAGACCACCCGGGAGAGGGGTTGTGGGATCTCAGATGTAGCGTAAAAAGTCAAAACTTTTCCACAATACGTGACAACCGTTTAATTTCTGAGCTTCCGTGGCTCAATGGTTTGCGCGTTCGGCTGTTAACCAATAGGTTGGCGGTTCGAGACCACCCGGATGCGGTTTTTTGGGCTTTCGTGGGGCAATGGTTAGCGCGCTCAGCTGTTATTCACAAGGTTGGTGGTTCGAGCCCACCCGAGAGCGGTGTTGTGAGGTCTCAGATGTAGCGTGAAAAGTCAAAACTTTTCCACAAAACGTGACAACCATTTAATTTCTGAGCTTTCGTGGCTCAATGTTTAGCGCGTTCGGCTGTTAACCAATAGGTTGGTGGTTCGGGCCCACCCGTGAGCGGTGTTGTGAGGTCTCAGATGTAACGAAAAAAGTAAGAGTTTTTCCACAAATTCTGACGAACATTTAATTATTGGGCTTCCGTGGCGCAATGGTTAGCGCGTTCAGCTGTTAACCGAAAGATTGGTCGTTCGAGCCCACCCTAGAGAGGTGTTGTGGGGTCTCAGATATAGCGTGAAAAGTCATAACTTTTTCACAATACCTGACAACCATTTAATTTCTGAGCTTTCGTGGCTCAATGGTTAGCGCGTTCGGCTGTTAACCAATAGGTTGGTGGTTCGAACCCACCCGGGAGCGGTGTTGTGGGATCTCAAATGTAACGTACAAAGCAAAAGTTTTTCCACAATACCTGACGACCATTTAATTTTTGGGCTTCCGTGGCGCAATGGTTAGCGCAATCAGCTGTTAACCGAAAGGTTGGTGGTTCGAGACCACCCGGGAGAGGGGTTGTGGGATCTCAGATGTAGCGTAAAAAGTCAAAACTTTTCCACAATACGTGACAACCGTTTAATTTCTGAGCTTCCGTGGCTCAATGTTTAGCGCGTTCGGCTGTTGATCAATAGGTTGGTGGTTCGAGCCCACCCGGGAGCGGTGTTGTGGGATCTCAAATGTAACGTACAAAGCCAAAGTTTTTCCACAATACCTGACGACCATTTAATTTTTGGGCTTCCGTGGAGCAATGGTTAGCGCTATCAGCTGTTAACCGAAAGATTGGTCGTTCGAGCCCACCCTAGAGAGGTGTTGTGGGGTCTCAGATGTGGCGTGAAAAGTCATAAATTTTTCACAATACCTGACAACCATTTAATTTCTGAGCTTCCGTGGCTCAATGGTTAGCGCGTTCGGCTGTTAACCAATAGGTTGGTGGTTCGAGCCCGACCGGGAGAGATTTTGTGGGGTCTCAAAGTCAAAACTTTTCCAGAAAACGTGACAACCATTTAATTTCTGGGCTTTCGTGGCTCAATGTTTAGTGCGTTCGGCTGTTAATCAATAGGTTGGTGGTTCGAGCCCACCCGGGAGCGGTGTTGTGGGATCTCAAATGTAACGTACAAAGCCAAAGTTTTTCCACAATACCTGACGACCATTTAATTTTTGGGCTTCCGTGGCGCAATGGTTAGCGCAATCAGCTGTTAACCGAAAGATTGGTCGTTCGAGCCCACCCTAGAGAGGTGTTGTGGGGTCTCAGATGTGGCGTGAAAAGTCATAACTTTTTCAAAGCACCTGACAACCATTTAATTTCTGAGCTTCCGTGGCTCAATGGTTAGCGCGTTCGGCTGTTAACCGAAAGATTGGTCGTTCGAGCCCGACCGGGAGAGGTTTTGTGGGGTCTCATATGTAGCGTAAAAAGTCAAAACTTTTCCAGAAAACGTGACAACCATTTAATTTCTGGGCTTTCGTGGCTCAATGTTTAGCGCGTTCGGCTGTTAATCAATAGGTTGGTGGTTCGAGCCCACCCGGGAGCGGTGTTGTGAGATCTCAAATGTAACGTACAAAGCCAAAGTTTTTCCACAATACCTGACGACCATTTAATTTTTGGGCTTCCGTGGCGCAATAGTTAGCGCAATCAGCTGTTAACCGAAAGGTTGGTGGTTCGAGACCACCCGGGAGAGGGGTTGTGGGATCTCAGATGTAGCGTAAAAAGTCAAAACTTTTCCACAATACGTGACAACCGTTTAATTTCTGAGCTTCCGTGGCTCAATGTTTAGCGCGTTCGGCTGTTAATCAATAGGTTGGTGGTTCGAGCCCACCCGGGAGCGGTGTTGTGGGATCTCAAATGTAACGTACAAAGCCAAAGTTTTTCCGCAATACCTGACGACCATTTAATTTTTGGGCTTCCGTGGCGCAATGGTTAGCGCAATCAGCTGTTAACCGAAAGATTGGTCGTTCGAGCCCACCCTAGAGAGGTGTTGTGGGGTCTCAGATGTGGCGTGAAAAGTCATAAATTTTTCACAATACCTGACAACCATTTAATTTCTGAGCTTCCGTGGCTCAATGGTTAGCGCGTTCGGCTGTTAACCAATAGGTTGGTGGTTCGAGCCCGACCGGGAGAGGTTTTGTGGGGTCTCAAAGTCAAAACGTTTCCAGAAAACGTGACAACCATTTAATTTCTGGGCTTTCGTGGCTCAATGTTTAGTGCGTTCGGCTGTTAATCAATAGGTTGGTGGTTCGAGCCCACCCGGGAGCGGTGTTGTGGGATCTCAAATGTAACGTACAAAGCCAAAGTTTTTCCACAATACCTGACGACCATTAAATTTTTGGGCTTCCGTGGCGCAGAGGTTAGCGCAATCAGCTGTTAACCGAAAGATTGGTCGTTCGAGCCCACCCTAGAGAGGTGTTGTGGGGTCTCAGATGTGGCGTGAAAAGTCATAACTTTTTCACAATACCTGACAACCATTTAATTTCTGGGCTTTCGTGGCTCAATGTTTAGCGCGTTCGGCTGTTAACCAATAGGTTGGTGGTTCGAGCCCACCCAGGAGCGGTGTTGTGGGATCTCAAATGTAACGTATAAAGCCAAAGTTTTTCCACAATACCTGACGACCATTTAATTTTTGGGCTTCCGTGGAGCAATGGTTAGCGCGTTCGGCTGTTAACCGAAAGGTTGGTGGTTCGAGCCCACCCAAGAGAGGTGTTGTGGGGTCTCAGATGTAGCGTAAAAAGTCAAAACTTTTCCACAATACGTGACAACCATTTAATTTCTGAGCTTCCGTGGCTCAATGGTTTGCGCGTTCGGCTGTTAACCAATAGGTTGGTGGTTCGAGACCACCCGGAAGCGGTTTTTTGGGCTTTCGTGGGGCAATGGTTAGCGCGCTCAGCTGTTATTCACAAGGTTGGTGGTTCGAGCCCACCCGAGAGCGGTGTTGTGAGGTCTCAGATGTAACGAAAAAAGTAAGAGTTTTTTCACAAATTCTGACGAACATTTAATTATTGGGCTTCCATGGCGCAATGGTTAGCGCGTTCAGCTGTTAACCGAAAGATTGGTCGTTCGAGCCCACCCTAGAGAGGTGTTGTGGGGTCTCAGATGTAGCGTGAAAAGTCAAAACTTTTCCACAAAACGTGACAACCATTTAATTTCTGAGCTTTCGTGGCTCAATGTTTAGCGCGTTCGGCTGTTAACCAATAGGTTGGTGGTTCGGGCCCACCCGTGAGCGGTGTTGTGAGGTCTCAGATGTAACGAAAAAAGTAAGAGTTTTTCCACAAATTCTGACGAACATTTAATTATTGGGCTTCCGTGGCGCAATGGTTAGCGCGTTCAGCTGTTAACCGAAAGATTGGTCGTTCGAGCCCACCCTAGAGAGGTGTTGTGGGGTCTCAGATATAGCGTGAAAAGTCATAACTTTTTCACAATACCTGACAACCATTTAATTTCTGAGCTTTCGTGGCTCAATGGTTAGCGCGTTCGGCTGTTAACCAATAGGTTGGTGGTTCGAGCCCACCCGGGAGCGGTGTTGTGGGATTTCTAATGTAACGTATAAAGCCAAAGTTTTTCCACAATACCGGACGACCATTTAATTTTTGGGCTTCCGTGGCGCAATGGTTAGCGCTTTCGGTTGTTAATCGAAAGGTTGGTGGTTCGATTCCATCCGGGATTGGTGTTGTGGGGTCTCAGATGTAGCGTAAAAAGTCAAAACTTTTCCACAATACGTGACAACCATTTAATTTCTGAGCTTCCGTGGCTCAATGGTTTGCGCGTTCGGCTGTTAACCAATAGGTTGGTGGTTCGAGACCACCCAAAAGCGGTGTTGTGGGGTCTCAAATGTAACGTAAAAAGCGAAAGTTTTTCCACAATACCTGACGACCATTTAATTTTTGGGCTTCCGTGGCGCAATGGTTAGCGCGTTCGGCTTTTAATCGAAAGGTTGGTGGTTCGAGCCCATCTGGGAGCGGTGTTGTGAGGTCTCAGATGTGACGTAAAAAGCCAAAGTTTTTCCACATTACCTGCCGACCATTTAATTTTTGGGCTTCCGTGGCGCAATGGTTAGCACGTTCGGCTGTTAACCGAAAGGTTGGTGGTTCGAGCCCACCCAATAGAGGTGTAGTGGGGTCTCAGATGTAGCGTAAAATGTCAAAACTTTTCCACAATACGTGACAACCATTTAATTTCTGAGCTTTCGTGGCTCAATGTTTAGCGCGTTCGCCTGTTAACCAATAGGTTGGTGGTTCGAGCCCACTCGGGAGCGGTGTTGTGGGATCTCAAATGTAACATATAAATCCAAAGTTTTTCCACAATACGTGACGACCATTTAATTTTTGGGCCTCCGTGGCGCAATGGTTAGCACGTTCGGCTGTTAACCGAAAGGTTGGTGGCTCGAGCCCTAACAAGAGAGGTGTTGTGGGGTCTCAGATGTAGCGTGTAAAGTCAAAACTTTTCCACAATACGTGACAACCATTTAATTTCTGAGCTTTCGTGGCTCAATGTTTAGCGCGTTCGGCTGTTAACCAATAGGTTGGTGGTTCGAGCCCACCCGGGAGCGGTGTTGTGGGAACTCAAATGTAACGTACAAAGGCAAAGTTTTTCCACAATACCTGACGAACATTTAATTTTTGGGCTTCCGTGGGGCAATGGTTAGCGCGCTCAGCTGTTATTCACAAGGTTGGTGGTTCGAGCCCACCCGAGAGCGGTGTTGTGAGGTCTCAGATGTAACGAAAAAAGTAAGAGTTTTTCCACAATACCTGACGACCATTTAATTTTTGGGCTTCCGTGGCGCAATGGTTAGCACGTTCAGCTGTTAAGCGAAAGGTTGGTGGTTCGCGACCACCCGGGAGAGGGGTTGTGAGGTCTCAGATGTAACGAAAAAAGTAAGAGTTTTTCCACAATACCTGACGATAATTTAATTTTTGGGCTTCCGTGGCGCAATGGTTAGCGCGGTCACCTGTTAACCGAAAGATTGGTCGTTCGAGCCCACCCTAAAGAGGTGTTGTGGGGTCTCAGATGTAGCGTAAAAAGTCAAAACTTTTCCACAAAACGTGACAACCATTTAATTTCTGAGCTTTCGTGGCTCAATGTTTAGCGCGTTCGGCTGTTAACCAATAGGTTGGTGGTTCGGGCCCACCCGTGAGCGGTGTTGTGAGGTCTCAGATGTAACGAAAAAAGTAAGAGTTTTTCCACAAATTCTGACGAACATTTAATTATTGGGCTTCCGTGGCGCAATGGATAGCGCGTTCAGCTGTTAACCGAAAGGTTGGAGGTTCGAGACCACCCGGGAGAGGTGTTGTGGGGTCTCAGATGTAGCGTAAAAAGTCAAAACTTTTCCACAATACGTGACAACCATTTAATTTCTGATCTTTCGTGGCTCAATGTTTAGCGCGTTCGCCTGTTAACCAATAGGTTGTTGGTTCGAGCCCACCCGGGAGCGGTGTTGTGGGATTTCAAATGTAACGTATAAAGCCAAAGTTTTTCCACAATACCTGACGACCCTTTAATTTTTGGGTTTCCGTGGAGCAATGGTTAGCGCGTTCGGCTGTTAACCGAAAGGTTGGTGGTTCGAGCCCACCCAAGAGAGGTGTTGTGGGGTCTCAGATGTAGAGTAAAAAGTCAAAACTTTTCCACAATACGTGACAACCATTTAATTTCTGAGCTTCCGTGGCTCAATGGTTTGCGCGTTCGGCTGTTAACCAATAGGTTGGTGGTTCGAGACCACCCTGAAGCGGTGTTGTGGGGTCTCAAATGTAACGTAAAAAGCGAAAGTTTTTCCACAATACCTTACGACCAATTAATTTTTGGGCTTCCGTGGTGCAATGGTTAGCGCGTTCGGCTGTTAATCGAAAGGTTGGTGGTTCGAGCCCATCCGGGAGCGGTGTTGTGAGGTCTCAGATGTGACGTAAAAAGCCAAAGTTTTTCCACATTACCTGCCGACCATTTAATTTTTGGGCTTCCGTGGCGCAATGGTTAGCACGTTCGGCTGTTAAGCGAAAGGTTGGTGGTTCGCGACCACCCGGGAGAGGGGTTGTGAGGTCTCAGATGTAACGAAAAAAGTAAGAGTTTTTCCACAATACCTGACGACCATTTAATTTTTGGGCTTCCGTGGCGCAATGGTTAGCGCGGTCAGCTGTTAACCGAAAGATTGGTCGTTCGAGCCCACCCTAAAGAGGTGTTGTGGGGTCTCAGATGTAGAGTAAAAAGTCAAAACTTTTCCACAATACGTGACAACCATTTAATTTCTGAGCTTCCGTGGCTCAATGGTTTGCGCGTTCGGCTGTTAACCAATAGGTTGGTGGTTCGAGACCACCCTGAAGCGGTGTTGTGGGGTCTCAAATGTAACGTAAAAAGCGAAAGTTTTTCCACAATACCTTACGACCAATTAATTTTTGGGCTTCCGTGGTGCAATGGTTAGCGCGTTCGGCTGTTAATCGAAAGGTTGGTGGTTCGAGCCCATCCGGGAGCGGTGTTGTGAGGTCTCAGATGTGACGTAAAAAGCCAAAGTTTTTCCACATTACCTGCCGACCATTTAATTTTTGGGCTTCCGTGGCGCAATGGTTAGCACGTGCGGCTGTTAAGCGAAAGGTTGGTGGTTCGCGACCACCCGGGAGAGGGGTTGTGAGGTCTCAGATGTAACGAAAAAAGTAAGAGTTTTTCCACAATACCTGACGACCATTTAATTTTTGGGCTTCCGTGGCGCAATGGTTAGCGCGTTCAGCTGTTAAGCGAAAGGTTGGTGGTTCGCGACCACCCGGGAGAGGGGTTGTGAGGTCTCAGATGTAACGAAAAAAGTAAGAGTTTTTCCACAATACCTGACGACCATTTAATTTTTGGGCTTCCGTGGCGCAATGGTTAGCGCGGTCAGCTGTTAACCGAAAGATTGGTCGTTCGAGCCCACCCTAAAGAGGTGTTGTGGGGTCTCAGATGTAGCGTAAAAAGTCAAAACTTTTCCACAAAACGTGACAACCATTTAATTTCTGAGCTTTCGTGGCTCAATGTTTAGCGCGTTCGGCTGTTAACCAATAGGTTGGTGGTTCGGGCCCACCCGTGAGCGGTGTTGTGAGGTCTCAGATGTAACGAAAAAAGTAAGAGTTTTTCCACAAATTCTGACGAACATTTAATTATTGGGCTTCCGTGGCGCAATGGATAGCGCGTTCAGCTGTTAACCGAAAGGTTGGAGGTTCGAGACCACCCGGGAGAGGTTTTGTGGGATCTCAGATGTAGCGTAAAAAGTCAAAACTTTTCCACAATACGTGACAACCGTTTAATTTCTGAGCTTCCGTGGCTCAATGTTTAGCGCGTTCGGCTGTTAATCAATAGGTTGGTGGTTCGAGCCCACCCGGGAGCGGTGTTGTGGGATCTCAAATGTAACGTACAAAGCCAAAGTTTTTCCGCAATACCTGACGACCATTTAATTTTTGGGCTTCCGTGGCGCAATGGTTAGCGCAATCAGCTGTTAACCGAAAGATTGGTCGTTCGAGCCCACCCTAGAGAGGTGTTGTGGGGTCTCAGATGTGGCGTGAAAAGTCATAAATTTTTCACAATACCTGACAACCATTTAATTTCTGAGCTTCCGTGGCTCAATGGTTAGCGCGTTCGGCTGTTAACCAATAGGTTGGTGGTTCGAGCCCGACCGGGAGAGGTTTTGTGGGGTCTCAAAGTCAAAACGTTTCCAGAAAACGTGACAACCATTTAATTTCTGGGCTTTCGTGGCTCAATGTTTAGTGCGTTCGGCTGTTAATCAATAGGTTGGTGGTTCGAGCCCACCCGGGAGCGGTGTTGTGGGATCTCAAATGTAACGTACAAAGCCAAAGTTTTTCCACAATACCTGACGACCATTTAATTTTTGGGCTTCCGTGGCGCAATGGTTAGCGCAATCAGCTGTTAACCGAAAGATTGGTCGTTCGAGCCCACCCTAGAGAGGTGTTGTGGGGTCTCAGATGTGGCGTGAAAAGTCATAACTTTTTCACAATACCTGACAACCATTTAATTTCTGGGCTTTCGTGGCTCAATGTTTAGCGCGTTCGGCTGTTAACCAATAGGTTGGTGGTTCGAGCCCACCCAGGAGCGGTGTTGTGGGATCTCAAATGTAACGTATAAAGCCAAAGTTTTTCCACAATACCTGACGACCATTTAATTTTTGGGCTTCCGTGGAGCAATGGTTAGCGCGTTCGGCTGTTAACCGAAAGGTTGGTGGTTCGAGCCCACCCAAGAGAGGTGTTGTGGGGTCTCAGATGTAGCGTAAAAAGTCAAAACTTTTCCACAATACGTGACAACCATTTAATTTCTGAGCTTCCGTGGCTCAATGGTTTGCGCGTTCGGCTGTTAACCAATAGGTTGGTGGTTCGAGACCACCCGGAAGCGGTTTTTTGGGCTTTCGTGGGGCAATGGTTAGCGCGCTCAGCTGTTATTCACAAGGTTGGTGGTTCGAGCCCACCCGAGAGCGGTGTTGTGAGGTCTCAGATGTAACGAAAAAAGTAAGAGTTTTTTCACAAATTCTGACGAACATTTAATTATTGGGCTTCCATGGCGCAATGGTTAGCGCGTTCAGCTGTTAACCGAAAGATTGGTCGTTCGAGCCCACCCTAGAGAGGTGTTGTGGGGTCTCAGATGTAGCGTGAAAAGTCAAAACTTTTCCACAAAACGTGACAACCATTTAATTTCTGAGCTTTCGTGGCTCAATGTTTAGCGCGTTCGGCTGTTAACCAATAGGTTGGTGGTTCGGGCCCACCCGTGAGCGGTGTTGTGAGGTCTCAGATGTAACGAAAAAAGTAAGAGTTTTTCCACAAATTCTGACGAACATTTAATTATTGGGCTTCCGTGGCGCAATGGTTAGCGCGTTCAGCTGTTAACCGAAAGATTGGTCGTTCGAGCCCACCCTAGAGAGGTGTTGTGGGGTCTCAGATATAGCGTGAAAAGTCATAACTTTTTCACAATACCTGACAACCATTTAATTTCTGAGCTTTCGTGGCTCAATGGTTAGCGCGTTCGGCTGTTAACCAATAGGTTGGTGGTTCGAGCCCACCCGGGAGCGGTGTTGTGGGATTTCTAATGCAACGTATAAAGCCAAAGTTTTTCCACAATACCGGACGACCATTTAATTTTTGGGCTTCCGTGGCGCAATGGTTAGCGCTTTCGGTTGTTAATCGAAAGGTTGGTGGTTCGATTCCATCCGGGATTGGTGTTGTGGGGTCTCAGATGTAGCGTAAAAAGTCAAAACTTTTCCACAATACGTGACAACCATTTAATTTCTGAGCTTCCGTGGCTCAATGGTTTGCGCGTTCGGCTGTTAACCAATAGGTTGGTGGTTCGAGACCACCCAAAAGCGGTGTTGTGGGGTCTCAAATGTAACGTAAAAAGCGAAAGTTTTTCCACAATACCTGACGACCATTTAATTTTTGGGCTTCCGTGGCGCAATGGTTAGCGCGTTCGGCTTTTAATCGAAAGGTTGGTGGTTCGAGACCATCTGGGAGCGGTGTTGTGAGGTCTCAGATGTGACGTAAAAAGCCAAAGTTTTTCCACATTACCTGCCGACCATTTAATTTTTGGGCTTCCGTGGCGCAATGGTTAGCACGTTCGGCTGTTAACCGAAAGGTTGGAGGTTCGAGCCCACCCAATAGAGGTGTAGTGGGGTCTCAGATGTAGCGTAAAATGTCAAAACTTTTCCACAATACGTGACAACCATTTAATTTCTGAGCTTTCGTGGCTCAATGTTTAGCGCGTTCGCCTGTTAACCAATAGGTTGGTGGTTCGAGCCCACTCGGGAGCGGTGTTGTGGGATCTCAAATGTAACATATAAATCCAAAGTTTTTCCACAATACGTGACGACCATTTAATTTTTGGGCCTCCGTGGCGCAATGGTTAGCACGTTCGGCTGTTAACCGAAAGGTTGGTGGCTCGAGCCCTAACAAGAGAGGTGTTGTGGGGTCTCAGATGTAGCGTGTAAAGTCAAAACTTTTCCACAATACGTGACAACCATTTAATTTCTGAGCTTTCGTGGCTCAATGTTTAGCGCGTTCGGCTGTTAACCAATAGGTTGGTGGTTCGAGCCCACCCGGGAGCGGTGTTGTGGGAACTCAAATGTAACGTACAAAGGCAAAGTTTTTCCACAATACCTGACGAACATTTAATTTTTGGGCTTCCGTGGGGCAATGGTTAGCGCGCTCAGCTGTTATTCACAAGGTTGGTGGTTCGAGCCCACCCGAGAGCGGTGTTGTGAGGTCTCAGATGTAACGAAAAAAGTAAGAGTTTTTCCACAATACCTGACGACCATTTAATTTTTGGGCTTCCGTGGCGCAATGGTTAGCACGTTCAGCTGTTAAGCGAAAGGTTGGTGGTTCGCGACCACCCGGGAGAGGGGTTGTGAGGTCTCAGATGTAACGAAAAAAGTAAGAGTTTTTCCACAATACCTGACGATAATTTAATTTTTGGGCTTCCGTGGCGCAATGGTTAGCGCGGTCACCTGTTAACCGAAAGATTGGTCGTTCGAGCCCACCCTAAAGAGGTGTTGTGGGGTCTCAGATGTAGCGTAAAAAGTCAAAACTTTTCCACAAAACGTGACAACCATTTAATTTCTGAGCTTTCGTGGCTCAATGTTTAGCGCGTTCGGCTGTTAACCAATAGGTTGGTGGTTCGGGCCCACCCGTGAGCGGTGTTGTGAGGTCTCAGATGTAACGAAAAAAGTAAGAGTTTTTCCACAAATTCTGACGAACATTTAATTATTGGGCTTCCGTGGCGCAATGGATAGCGCGTTCAGCTGTTAACCGAAAGGTTGGAGGTTCGAGACCACCCGGGAGAGGTGTTGTGGGGTCTCAGATGTAGCGTAAAAAGTCAAAACTTTTCCACAATACGTGACAACCATTTAATTTCTGATCTTTCGTGGCTCAATGTTTAGCGCGTTCGCCTGTTAACCAATAGGTTGTTGGTTCGAGCCCACCCGGGAGCGGTGTTGTGGGATTTCAAATGTAACGTATAAAGCCAAAGTTTTTCCACAATACCTGACGACCCTTTAATTTTTGGGTTTCCGTGGAGCAATGGTTAGCGCGTTCGGCTGTTAACCGAAAGGTTGGTGGTTCGAGCCCACCCAAGAGAGGTGTTGTGGGGTCTCAGATGTAGAGTAAAAAGTCAAAACTTTTCCACAATACGTGACAACCATTTAATTTCTGAGCTTCCGTGGCTCAATGGTTTGCGCGTTCGGCTGTTAACCAATAGGTTGGTGGTTCGAGACCACCCTGAAGCGGTGTTGTGGGGTCTCAAATGTAACGTAAAAAGCGAAAGTTTTTCCACAATACCTTACGACCAATTAATTTTTGGGCTTCCGTGGTGCAATGGTTAGCGCGTTCGGCTGTTAATCGAAAGGTTGGTGGTTCGAGCCCATCCGGGAGCGGTGTTGTGAGGTCTCAGATGTGACGTAAAAAGCCAAAGTTTTTCCACATTACCTGCCGACCATTTAATTTTTGGGCTTCCGTGGCGCAATGGTTAGCACGTTCGGCTGTTAAGCGAAAGGTTGGTGGTTCGCGACCACCCGGGAGAGGGGTTGTGAGGTCTCAGATGTAACGAAAAAAGTAAGAGTTTTTCCACAATACCTGACGACCATTTAATTTTTGGGCTTCCGTGGCGCAATGGTTAGCGCGGTCAGCTGTTAACCGAAAGATTGGTCGTTCGAGCCCACCCTAAAGAGGTGTTGTGGGGTCTCAGATGTAGAGTAAAAAGTCAAAACTTTTCCACAATACGTGACAACCATTTAATTTCTGAGCTTCCGTGGCTCAATGGTTTGCGCGTTCGGCTGTTAACCAATAGGTTGGTGGTTCGAGACCACCCTGAAGCGGTGTTGTGGGGTCTCAAATGTAACGTAAAAAGCGAAAGTTTTTCCACAATACCTTACGACCAATTAATTTTTGGGCTTCCGTGGTGCAATGGTTAGCGCGTTCGGCTGTTAATCGAAAGGTTGGTGGTTCGAGCCCATCCGGGAGCGGTGTTGTGAGGTCTCAGATGTGACGTAAAAAGCCAAAGTTTTTCCACATTACCTGCCGACCATTTAATTTTTGGGCTTCCGTGGCGCAATGGTTAGCACGTGCGGCTGTTAAGCGAAAGGTTGGTGGTTCGCGACCACCCGGGAGAGGGGTTGTGAGGTCTCAGATGTAACGAAAAAAGTAAGAGTTTTTCCACAATACCTGACGACCATTTAATTTTTGGGCTTCCGTGGCGCAATGGTTAGCGCGTTCAGCTGTTAAGCGAAAGGTTGGTGGTTCGCGACCACCCGGGAGAGGGGTTGTGAGGTCTCAGATGTAACGAAAAAAGTAAGAGTTTTTCCACAATACCTGACGACCATTTAATTTTTGGGCTTCCGTGGCGCAATGGTTAGCGCGGTCAGCTGTTAACCGAAAGATTGGTCGTTCGAGCCCACCCTAAAGAGGTGTTGTGGGGTCTCAGATGTAGCGTAAAAAGTCAAAATTTTTCCACAAAACGTGACAACCATTTAATTTCTGAGCTTTCGTGGCTCAATGTTTAGCGCGTTCGGCTGTTAACCAATAGGTTGGTGGTTCGGGCCCACCCGTGAGCGGTGTTGTGAGGTCTCAGATGTAACGAAAAAAGTAAGAGTTTTTCCACAAATTCTGACGAACATTTAATTATTGGGCTTCCGTGGCGCAATGGATAGCGCGTTCAGCTGTTAACCGAAAGGTTGGAGGTTCGAGACCACCCGGGAGAGGTTTTGTGGGGTCTCATATGTAGCGTAAAAAGTCAAAACTTTTCCAGAAAACGTGACAACCATTTAATTTCTGGGCTTTCGTGGCTCAATGTTTAGCGCGTTCGGCTGTTAATCAATAGGTTGGTGGTTCGAGCCCACCCGGGAGCGGTGTTGTGAGATCTCAAATGTAACGTACAAAGCCAAAGTTTTTCCACAATACCTGACGACCATTTAATTTTTGGGCTTCCGTGGCGCAATAGTTAGCGCAATCAGCTGTTAACCGAAAGGTTGGTGGTTCGAGACCACCCGGGAGAGGGGTTGTGGGATCTCAGATGTAGCGTAAAAAGTCAAAACTTTTCCACAATACGTGACAACCGTTTAATTTCTGAGCTTCCGTGGCTCAATGTTTAGCGCGTTCGGCTGTTAATCAATAGGTTGGTGGTTCGAGCCCACCCGGGAGCGGTGTTGTGGGATCTCAAATGTAACGTACAAAGCCAAAGTTTTTCCGCAATACCTGACGACCATTTAATTTTTGGGCTTCCGTGGCGCAATGGTTAGCGCAATCAGCTGTTAACCGAAAGATTGGTCGTTCGAGCCCACCCTAGAGAGGTGTTGTGGGGTCTCAGATGTGGCGTGAAAAGTCATAAATTTTTCACAATACCTGACAACCATTTAATTTCTGAGCTTCCGTGGCTCAATGGTTAGCGCGTTCGGCTGTTAACCAATAGGTTGGTGGTTCGAGCCCGACCGGGAGAGGTTTTGTGGGGTCTCAAAGTCAAAACGTTTCCAGAAAACGTGACAACCATTTAATTTCTGGGCTTTCGTGGCTCAATGTTTAGTGCGTTCGGCTGTTAATCAATAGGTTGGTGGTTCGAGCCCACCCGGGAGCGGTGTTGTGGGATCTCAAATGTAACGTACAAAGCCAAAGTTTTTCCACAATACCTGACGACCATTTAATTTTTGGGCTTCCGTGGCGCAATGGTTAGCGCAATCAGCTGTTAACCGAAAGATTGGTCGTTCGAGCCCACCCTAGAGAGGTGTTGTGGGGTCTCAGATGTGGCGTGAAAAGTCATAACTTTTTCACAATACCTGACAACCATTTAATTTCTGGGCTTTCGTGGCTCAATGTTTAGCGCGTTCGGCTGTTAACCAATAGGTTGGTGGTTCGAGCCCACCCAGGAGCGGTGTTGTGGGATCTCAAATGTAACGTATAAAGCCAAAGTTTTTCCACAATACCTGACGACCATTTAATTTTTGGGCTTCCGTGGAGCAATGGTTAGCGCGTTCGGCTGTTAACCGAAAGGTTGGTGGTTCGAGCCCACCCAAGAGAGGTGTTGTGGGGTCTCAGATGTAGCGTAAAAAGTCAAAACTTTTCCACAATACGTGACAACCATTTAATTTCTGAGCTTCCGTGGCTCAATGGTTTGCGCGTTCGGCTGTTAACCAATAGGTTGGTGGTTCGAGACCACCCGGAAGCGGTTTTTTGGGCTTTCGTGGGGCAATGGTTAGCGCGCTCAGCTGTTATTCACAAGGTTGGTGGTTCGAGCCCACCCGAGAGCGGTGTTGTGAGGTCTCAGATGTAACGAAAAAAGTAAGAGTTTTTTCACAAATTCTGACGAACATTTAATTATTGGGCTTCCATGGCGCAATGGTTAGCGCGTTCAGCTGTTAACCGAAAGATTGGTCGTTCGAGCCCACCCTAGAGAGGTGTTGTGGGGTCTCAGATGTAGCGTGAAAAGTCAAAACTTTTCCACAAAACGTGACAACCATTTAATTTCTGAGCTTTCGTGGCTCAATGTTTAGCGCGTTCGGCTGTTAACCAATAGGTTGGTGGTTCGGGCCCACCCGTGAGCGGTGTTGTGAGGTCTCAGATGTAACGAAAAAAGTAAGAGTTTTTCCACAAATTCTGACGAACATTTAATTATTGGGCTTCCGTGGCGCAATGGTTAGCGCGTTCAGCTGTTAACCGAAAGATTGGTCGTTCGAGCCCACCCTAGAGAGGTGTTGTGGGGTCTCAGATATAGCGTGAAAAGTCATAACTTTTTCACAATACCTGACAACCATTTAATTTCTGAGCTTTCGTGGCTCAATGGTTAGCGCGTTCGGCTGTTAACCAATAGGTTGGTGGTTCGAGCCCACCCGGGAGCGGTGTTGTGGGATTTCTAATGTAACGTATAAAGCCAAAGTTTTTCCACAATACCGGACGACCATTTAATTTTTGGGCTTCCGTGGCGCAATGGTTAGCGCTTTCGGTTGTTAATCGAAAGGTTGGTGGTTCGATTCCATCCGGGATTGGTGTTGTGGGGTCTCAGATGTAGCGTAAAAAGTCAAAACTTTTCCACAATACGTGACAACCATTTAATTTCTGAGCTTCCGTGGCTCAATGGTTTGCGCGTTCGGCTGTTAACCAATAGGTTGGTGGTTCGAGACCACCCAAAAGCGGTGTTGTGGGGTCTCAAATGTAACGTAAAAAGCGAAAGTTTTTCCACAATACCTGACGACCATTTAATTTTTGGGCTTCCGTGGCGCAATGGTTAGCGCGTTCGGCTTTTAATCGAAAGGTTGGTGGTTCGAGCCCATCTGGGAGCGGTGTTGTGAGGTCTCAGATGTGACGTAAAAAGCCAAAGTTTTTCCACATTACCTGCCGACCATTTAATTTTTGGGCTTCCGTGGCGCAATGGTTAGCACGTTCGGCTGTTAACCGAAAGGTTGGTGGTTCGAGCCCACCCAATAGAGGTGTAGTGGGGTCTCAGATGTAGCGTAAAATGTCAAAACTTTTCCACAATACGTGACAACCATTTAATTTCTGAGCTTTCGTGGCTCAATGTTTAGCGCGTTCGCCTGTTAACCAATAGGTTGGTGGTTCGAGCCCACTCGGGAGCGGTGTTGTGGGATCTCAAATGTAACATATAAATCCAAAGTTTTTCCACAATACGTGACGACCATTTAATTTTTGGGCCTCCGTGGCGCAATGGTTAGCACGTTCGGCTGTTAACCGAAAGGTTGGTGGCTCGAGCCCTAACAAGAGAGGTGTTGTGGGGTCTCAGATGTAGCGTGTAAAGTCAAAACTTTTCCACAATACGTGACAACCATTTAATTTCTGAGCTTTCGTGGCTCAATGTTTAGCGCGTTCGGCTGTTAACCAATAGGTTGGTGGTTCGAGCCCACCCGGGAGCGGTGTTGTGGGAACTCAAATGTAACGTACAAAGGCAAAGTTTTTCCACAATACCTGACGAACATTTAATTTTTGGGCTTCCGTGGGGCAATGGTTAGCGCGCTCAGCTGTTATTCACAAGGTTGGTGGTTCGAGCCCACCCGAGAGCGGTGTTGTGAGGTCTCAGATGTAACGAAAAAAGTAAGAGTTTTTCCACAATACCTGACGACCATTTAATTTTTGGGCTTCCGTGGCGCAATGGTTAGCACGTTCAGCTGTTAAGCGAAAGGTTGGTGGTTCGCGACCACCCGGGAGAGGGGTTGTGAGGTCTCAGATGTAACGAAAAAAGTAAGAGTTTTTCCACAATACCTGACGATAATTTAATTTTTGGGCTTCCGTGGCGCAATCGTTAGCGCGGTCACCTGTTAACCGAAAGATTGGTCGTTCGAGCCCACCCTAAAGAGGTGTTGTGGGGTCTCAGATGTAGCGTAAAAAGTCAAAACTTTTCCACAAAACGTGACAACCATTTAATTTCTGAGCTTTCGTGGCTCAATGTTTAGCGCGTTCGGCTGTTAACCAATAGGTTGGTGGTTCGGGCCCACCCGTGAGCGGTGTTGTGAGGTCTCAGATGTAACGAAAAAAGTAAGAGTTTTTCCACAAATTCTGACGAACATTTAATTATTGGGCTTCCGTGGCGCAATGGATAGCGCGTTCAGCTGTTAACCGAAAGGTTGGAGGTTCGAGACCACCCGGGAGAGGTGTTGTGGGGTCTCAGATGTAGCGTAAAAAGTCAAAACTTTTCCACAATACGTGACAACCATTTAATTTCTGATCTTTCGTGGCTCAATGTTTAGCGCGTTCGCCTGTTAACCAATAGGTTGTTGGTTCGAGCCCACCCGGGAGCGGTGTTGTGGGATTTCAAATGTAACGTATAAAGCCAAAGTTTTTCCACAATACCTGACGACCCTTTAATTTTTGGGTTTCCGTGGAGCAATGGTTAGCGCGTTCGGCTGTTAACCGAAAGGTTGGTGGTTCGAGCCCACCCAAGAGAGGTGTTGTGGGGTCTCAGATGTAGAGTAAAAAGTCAAAACTTTTCCACAATACGTGACAACCATTTAATTTCTGAGCTTCCGTGGCTCAATGGTTTGCGCGTTCGGCTGTTAACCAATAGGTTGGTGGTTCGAGACCACCCTGAAGCGGTGTTGTGGGGTCTCAAATGTAACGTAAAAAGCGAAAGTTTTTCCACAATACCTTACGACCAATTAATTTTTGGGCTTCCGTGGTGCAATGGTTAGCGCGTTCGGCTGTTAATCGAAAGGTTGGTGGTTCGAGCCCATCCGGGAGCGGTGTTGTGAGGTCTCAGATGTGACGTAAAAAGCCAAAGTTTTTCCACATTACCTGCCGACCATTTAATTTTTGGGCTTCCGTGGCGCAATGGTTAGCACGTTCGGCTGTTAAGCGAAAGGTTGGTGGTTCGCGACCACCCGGGAGAGGGGTTGTGAGGTCTCAGATGTAACGAAAAAAGTAAGAGTTTTTCCACAATACCTGACGACCATTTAATTTTTGGGCTTCCGTGGCGCAATGGTTAGCGCGGTCAGCTGTTAACCGAAAGATTGGTCGTTCGAGCCCACCCTAAAGAGGTGTTGTGGGGTCTCAGATGTAGAGTAAAAAGTCAAAACTTTTCCACAATACGTGACAACCATTTAATTTCTGAGCTTCCGTGGCTCAATGGTTTGCGCGTTCGGCTGTTAACCAATAGGTTGGTGGTTCGAGACCACCCTGAAGCGGTGTTGTGGGGTCTCAAATGTAACGTAAAAAGCGAAAGTTTTTCCACAATACCTTACGACCAATTAATTTTTGGGCTTCCGTGGTGCAATGGTTAGCGCGTTCGGCTGTTAATCGAAAGGTTGGTGGTTCGAGCCCATCCGGGAGCGGTGTTGTGAGGTCTCAGATGTGACGTAAAAAGCCAAAGTTTTTCCACATTACCTGCCGACCATTTAATTTTTGGGCTTCCGTGGCGCAATGGTTAGCACGTGCGGCTGTTAAGCGAAAGGTTGGTGGTTCGCGACCACCCGGGAGAGGGGTTGTGAGGTCTCAGATGTAACGAAAAAAGTAAGAGTTTTTCCACAATACCTGACGACCATTTAATTTTTGGGCTTCCGTGGCGCAATGGTTAGCGCGTTCAGCTGTTAAGCGAAAGGTTGGTGGTTCGCGACCACCCGGGAGAGGGGTTGTGAGGTCTCAGATGTAACGAAAAAAGTAAGAGTTTTTCCACAATACCTGACGACCATTTAATTTTTGGGCTTCCGTGGCGAAATGGTTAGCGCGGTCAGCTGTTAACCGAAAGATTGGTCGTTCGAGCCCACCCTAAAGAGGTGTTGTGGGGTCTCAGATGTAGCGTAAAAAGTCAAAACTTTTCCACAAAACGTGACAACCATTTAATTTCTGAGCTTTCGTGGCTCAATGTTTAGCGCGTTCGGCTGTTAACCAATAGGTTGGTGGTTCGGGCCCACCCGTGAGCGGTGTTGTGAGGTCTCAGATGTAACGAAAAAAGTAAGAGTTTTTCCACAAATTCTGACGAACATTTAATTATTGGGCTTCCGTGGCGCAATGGATAGCGCGTTCAGCTGTTAACCGAAAGGTTGGAGGTTCGAGACCACCCGGGAGAGGTGTTGTGTGTTCTCAGATGTAGCGTAAAAAGTCAAAACTTTTCCACAATACATGACAACCTTTTAATTTCTGAGCTTTCGTGACTCAATGTTTAGCGCGTTCGGCTGTTAACCAATAGGTTGGTGGTTCGAGCCCACCCGGGAGCGGTGTTGTGGGATCTCAAATGTAACGTACAAAGCCAAAGTTACCACAATACCTGACGATCATTTAATTTTTGTGCTTTCGTGGCGCAATAGTTAGCGCGCTCAGCTGTTATTCAAAAGGTTGGTGGTTCGAGCCCACCCGAGAGCGGTGTTGTGAGGTCTCAGATGTAACGAAAAAAGTAAGAGTTTTTCCACAATACCTGACGACCATTTAATTTTTGGGCTTCCGTGGCGCAATGGTTAGCACGTTCGGCTGTTAACCGAAAGATTGGTGGTTCGAGCCCACCCAAGAGAGGTGTTGTGGGGTCACAGATGTAGCGTAAAAAGACAAAACTTTTCCACAATACGTGACAACCATTTAATTTCTGAACTTTCGTGGCTCAATGTTTAGATCGTTCGCCTGTTAACCAATAGGTTGGTGGTTCGAGCCCACCCGGGAGCGGTGTTGTGCGATTTCAAATGAAACGTATAAAGCCAAAGTATTTCCAAAATACCTGACGACCATTTAATTTTTGGGCTTCCTTGGCGCAATGGTTAGCGCGTTCAGCTGTTAACCGAAAGGTTGGTGGTTCGAGACCAACCGGGAGAGGTGTTGTGGGGTCTCATATGTAGCGTAAAAAGTCAAAGTTTTTCCACAATACCTGACGACCATTTAATTTTTGGGCTTTCGTGGGGCAATGGTTAGCGCGCTCAGCTGTTATTCACAAGGTTGGTGGTTCGAGCCCACCCGAGAGCGGTGTTGTGAGGTCTCAGATGTAACGAAAAAGTAAGAGTTTTTCCACAAATTCTGACGAACATTTAATTATTGGGCTTCCGTGGCGCAATTGTTAGCGCGGTCAGCTGTTAAGCGAAAGATTGGTCGTTCGAGCCCACCCTAGAGAGGTGTTGTGGGGTCTAAGATGTAGCGTGAAAAGTCATAACTTTTTCACAATACCAGACAACCATTTAATTTCTGAGCTTCCGCGGCTAATGGTTAGCGCGTTCGGCTGTTAACCAATAGGTTGGTGGTTCGAGCCCGCCCGAGAGAGGTGTTGTGGGGTCTCAGATGTAACGAAAAAAGTAAGAGTTTTTCCACAAATTCTGACGAACATTTAATTATTGGGCTTCCGTGGCGAAATGGTTAGCGCGTTCAGCTGTTAACCGAAAGGTTGGTGGTCCGAGACCACCCGGGAGCGGTGTTGTGGGATCTCAAATGTAACGTACAAAGCCAAAGTTTTTCCACAATACCTGACGACCATTTAATTTCGGAGCTTTCGTGGCTCAATGTTTAGCGCGTTCGGCTGTTAACCAATAGGTTGGTGGTTCGAGCCCACCCGGGTGCGGTGTTGTGGGATCTCAAATGTAACGTACAAAGCCAAAGTTTTTCCACAATACCTGACGACCATTTAATTTTTGGGCTTTCGTGGGGCAATGGTTAGCGCGCTCAGCTGTTATTCACAAGGTTGGTGGTTCGAGCCCACCCGGGAGTGGTGTTGTGAGGTCTCAGATGTAACGAAAAAAGTAAGAGTTTTTCAACAAATTCTGACGAACATTTAATTATTGGGCTTCCGTGGCGCAATGGTTAGCGCGTTCAGCTGTTAACCAAAAGATTGGTCGTTCGAGCACACCCTAGAGAGGTGTTGTGGGGTCTCAGATGTAGCGTGAAAAGTCATAACGTTTTCACAATACCTGACAACCATTTAATTTATGGGCTTCCGTGGCGCAATGGTTAGCGCGTTCAGCTGTTAACCGAAAGGTTGGTGGTCCGAGCCCACCCGGGAGCGGTGTTGTGGGGTCTCAGATGTAGCGTAAAAAGTCAAAACTTTTCCACAATACGTGACAACCATTTAATTTCAGAGCTTCCGTGGCTCAATGGTTTGCGCGTTCGGCTGTTAACCAATAGGTTGGTGGTTCGAGACCACCCGGAAGCGGTGTTGTGGGATCTCAAATGTAACGTATAAAGCCAAAGTTTTTCCACAATACCTGACGACCGTTTAATATTTGGACTTCCGTGGAGCAATGCTTAGGGCGTTCAGCTGTTAACCGAAAGATTGGTCGTTCGAGCACACCCTAGAGAGGTGTTGTGGGGTCTCAGATGTAGCGTGAAAAGTCATAACGTTTTCACAATACCTGACAACCATTTAATTTCTGAGCTTTCGTGGCTCAATGGCTAGCGCGTTCGGCTGTTAACCAATAGGTTGGTGGTTCGAGCCCACCCGGGAGCGGTGTTGTGAGTTCTCAGATGTAACGAAAAAAGTAAGAGTTTTTACACAAAACCTGACGAACATTTAATTATTGGGCTTCCGTGGCGCAATGGTTAGCGCGTTCAGCTGTTAACCGAAAGGTTGGTGGTCCGAGCCCACCCGGGAGCGGTGTTGTGGGATCTCAAATGTAACGTATAAAGCCAAAGTTTTTCCACAATACCTGACGACCATTTAATATTTGGACTTCCGTGGAGCAATGGTTAGCGCGTTCGGCTGTTAACCGAAAGGTTGGTGGTTCGAGCCCACCCAAGAGAGGTGTTGTGGGGTCTCAGATGTAACGTACAAAGCGAAAGTTACCACAATACCTGACGATCATTTAATTTTTGGGCTTCCGTGGCGCAATAGTTAGCGCGCTCAGCTGTTATTCAAAAGGTTGGTGGTTCGAGACCAACCGGGACAGGTGTTGTGGGGTCTCAGATGTAGCGTAAAAAGTCAAAACCTTTCCACAATACGTGACAACCATTTAATTTCTGAGCTTCCGTGGCTCAATGGTTTGCGCGTTCGGCTGTTAACCAATAGGTTGGTGGTTCGAGACCACCCGGAAGCAGTGTTGTGGGATCTCAAATGTAACGTATAAAGCCAAAGTTTTTCCACAATACCTGACGACCACTTAATATTTGGGCTTCCGTGGAGCAATGGTTAGCGCGTTCGGCTGTTAACCGAAAGGTTGGTGGTTCGAGCCCACCCAAGAGAGGTGTTGTGAGGTCTCAGATGTAACGAAAAAAGTAAGAGTTTTTCCACAAATTCTGACGAACATTTAATTATTGGGCTTCCGTGGCGCAATGGTTAGCGCGTTCAGCTGTTAACCAAAAGATTGGTCGTTCGAGCACACCCTAGAGAGGTGTTGTGGGGTCTCAGATGTAGTGTGAAAAGTCATAACGTTTTCACAATACCTGACAACCATTTAATTTCTGAGCTTTCGCGGCTCAATGGTTAGCGCGTTCGGCTGTTAACCAATAGGTTGGTGGTTCGAGCCCACCCGGGAGCGGTGTTGTGAGTTCTCAGATGTAACGAAAAAAGTAAGAGTTTTTACACAAAACCTGACGAACATTTAATTTATGGGCTTCCGTGGCGCAATGGTTAGCGCGTTCAGCTGTTAACCGAAAGGTTGGTGGTCCGAGCCCACCCGGGAGCGGTGTTGTGGGGTCTCAGATGTAGCGTAAAAAGTCAAAACTTTTCCACAATACGTGACAACCATTTAATTTCAGAGCTTCCGTGGCTCAATGGTTTGCGCGTTCGGCTGTTAACCAATAGGTTGGTGGTTCGAGACCACCCGGAAGCGGTGTTGTGGGATCTCAAATGCAACGTATAAAGCCAAAGTTTTTCCACAATACCTGACGACCGTTTAATATTTGGACTTCCGTGGAGCAATGCTTAGGGCGTTCAGCTGTTAACCGAAAGATTGGTCGTTCGAGCACACCCTAGAGAGGTGTTGTGGGGTCTCAGATGTAGCGTGAAAAGTCATAACGTTTTCACAATACCTGACAACCATTTAATTTCTGAGCTTTCGTGGCTCAATGGTTAGCGCGTTCGGCTGTTAACCAATAGGTTGGTGGTTCGAGCCCACCCGGGAGCGGTGTTGTGAGTTCTCAGATGTAACGAAAAAAGTAAGAGTTTTTACACAAAACCTGACGAACATTTAATTATTGGGCTTCCGTGGCGCAATGGTTAGCGCGTTCAGCTGTTAACCGAAAGGTTGGTGGTCCGAGCCCACCCGGGAGCGGTGTTGTGGGATCTCAAATGTAACGTATAAAGCCAAAGTTTTTCCACAATACCTGACGACCATTTAATATTTGGACTTCCGTGGAGCAATGGTTAGCGCGTTCGGCTGTTAACCGAAAGGTTGGTGGTTCGAGCCCACCCAAGAGAGGTGTTGTGGGGTCTCAGATGTAACGTACAAAGCGAAAGTTACCACAATACCTGACGATCATTTAATTTTTGGGCTTCCGTGGCGCAATAGTTAGCGCGCTCAGCTGTTATTCAAAAGGTTGGTGGTTCGAGACCAACCGGGAGAGGTGTTGTGGGGTCTCAGATGTAGCGTAAAAAGTCAAAACCTTTCCACAATACGTGACAACCATTTAATTTCTGAGCTTCCGTGGCTCAATGGTTTGCGCGTTCGGCTGTTAACCAATAGGTTGGTGGTTCGAGACCACCCGGAAGCGGTGTTGTGGGATCTCAAATGTAACGTATAAAGCCAAAGTTTTTCCACAATACCTGACTACCATTTAATATTTGGGCTTCCGTGGAGCAATGGTTAGCGCGTTCGGCTGTTAACCGAAAGGTTGGTGGTTCGAGCCCACCCAAGAGAGGTGTTGTGGGGTCTCAGATGTAACGAAAAAAGTAAGAGTTTTTCCACAAATTCTGACGAACATTTAATTATTGGGCTTCCGTGGCGCAATGGTTAGCGCGTTCAGCTGTTAACCGAAAGATTGGTCGTTCGAGCCCACCCTAGAGAGGTGTTGTGGAGTCTCAGATGTAGCGTGAAAAGTCATAACTTTTTCACAATACCTGACAACCATTTAATTTCTGAGCTTCCGCGGCTAATGGTTAGCGCGTTCGGCTGTTAACCAATAGGTTGGTGGTTCGAGCCCGCCCGTGAGAGGTGTTGTGGGGTCTCAGATGTAACGAAAAAAGTAAGAGTTTTTCCACAAATTCTGACGAACATTTAATTATTGGGCTTCCGTGGCGAAATGGTTAGCGCGTTCAGCTGTTATGCGAAAGGTTGGTGGTCCGAGCCCACCCGGGAGCGGTGTTGTGGGATCTCAAATGTAACGTACAAAGCGAAAGTTACCACAATACCTGACGATCATTTAATTTTTGGGCTTCCGTGGCGCAATAGTTAGCGCGCTCAGCGGTTATTCAAAAGGTTGGTGGTTCGAGCCCACCCGAGAGCGGTGTTGTGAGGTCTCAGATATAACGAAAAAAGTAAGAGTTTTTCCACAATACCTGACGACCATTTAATTTTTGGGCTTCCGTGGCGCAATGGTTAGCGCGTTCAGCTGTTAACCGAAAGATTGGTCGTTCGAGCCCACCCTAGAGAGGTGTTGTGGGGTCTCAGATGTAGCGTGAAAAGTCATAACTTTTTCACAATACCTGACAACCATTTAATTTCTGAGCTTCCGCGGCTAATGGTTAGCGCGTTCGGCTGTTAACCAATAGGTTGGTGGTTCGAGCCCGCCCGTGAGAGGTGTTGTGGGGTCTCAGATGTAACGAAAAAAGTAAGAGTTTTTCCACAAATTCTGACGAACATTTAATTATTGGGCTTCCGTGGCGAAATGGTTAGCGCGTTCAGCTGTTATGCGAAAGGTTGGTGGTCCGAGCCCACCCGGGAGCGGTGTTGTGGGATCTCAAATGTAACGTACAAAGCGAAAGTTACCACAATACCTGACGATCATTTAATTTTTGGGCTTCCGTGGCGCAATAGTTAGCGCGCTCAGCGGTTATTCAAAAGGTTGGTGGTTCGAGCCCACCCGAGAGCGGTGTTGTGAGGTCTCAGATATAACGAAAAAAGTAAGAGTTTTTCCACAATACCTGACGACCATTTAATTTTTGGGCTTCCGTGGCGCAATGGTTAGCGCGTTCAGCTGTTAACCGAAAGATTGGTCGTTCGAGCCCACCCTAGAGAGGTGTTGTGGGGTCTCAGATGTAGCGTGAAAAGTCATAACTTTTTCACAATACCTGACAACCATTTAATTTCTGAGCTTTCGTGGCTCAATGGTTAGCGCGTTCGGCTGTTAACCAATAGGTTGGTGGTTCGAGCCCACCCGGGAGCGGTGTTGTGAGGTCTCAGGTGTAACGAAAAAAAGTAAGAGTTTTTACACAAAACCTGACGAACATTTAATTTTTGGGCTTCCGTGGCGCAATGGTTAGCGCGTTCAGCTGTTAACCGAAAGGTTGGTGGTTCGAGACCACCCGGGAGAGGTGTTGTGGGGTCTCAGATGTAGCGTAAAAAGTCAAAACTTTTCCACAATACGTGACAACCATTTAATTTCGGAGCTTTCGTGGCTCAATGTTTAGCGCGTTCGGCTGTTAACCAATAGGTTGGTGGTTCGAGCCCACCCGGGAGCGGTGTTGTGGGATCTCAAATGTAACGTACAAAGCCAAAGTTTTTCCACAATACCTGACGACCATTTAATTTTTGGGCTTTCGTGAGGCAATGGTTAGCGCGCTCAGCTGTTATTCACAAGGTTGGTGGTTCGAGCCCACCCGGGAGCGGTGTTGTGAGTTCTCAGATGTAACGAAAAAAGTAAGAGTTTTTACACAAAACCTGACGAACATTTAATTTATGGGCTTCCGTGGCGCAATGGTTAGCGCGTTCAGCTGTTAACCGAAAGGTTGGTGGTTCGAGACCAACCGGGAGAGGTGTTGTGGGGTCTCAGATGTAGCGTAAAAAGTCAAAACTTTTCCACAATACGTGACAACCATTTAATTTCTGAGCTTCCGTGGCTCAATGGTTTGCGCGTTCGGCTGTTAACCAATAGGTTGGTGGTTCGAGACCACCCGGAAGCGGTGTTGTGGGATCTCAAATGTAACGTATAAAGCCAAAGTTTTTCCACAATACCTGACGACCGTTTAATATTTGGACTTCCGTGGAGCAATGCTTAGGGCGTTCAGCTGTTAACCGAAAGATTGGTCGTTCGAGCACACCCTAGAGAGGTGTTGTGGGGTCTCAGATGTAGCGTGAAAAGTCATAACGTTTTCACAATACCTGACAACCATTTAATTTCTGAGCTTTCGTGGCTCAATGGCTAGCGCGTTCGGCTGTTAACCAATAGGTTGGTGGTCCGAGCCCACCCGGGAGCGGTGTTGTGGGATCTCAAATGTAACGTATAAAGCCAAAGTTTTTCCACAATACCTGACGACCATTTAATATTTGGACTTCCGTGGAGCAATGGTTAGCGCGTTCGGCTGTTAACCGAAAGGTTGGTGGTTCGAGCCCACCCAAGAGAGGTGTTGTGGGGTCTCAGATGTAACGTACAAAGCGAAAGTTACCACAATACCTGACGATCATTTAATTTTTGGGCTTCCGTGGCGCAATAGTTAGCGCGCTCAGCTGTTATTCAAAAGGTTGGTGGTTCGAGACCAACCGGGAGAGGTGTTGTGGGGTCTCAGATGTAGCGTAAAAAGTCAAAACCTTTCCACAATACGTGACAACCATTTAATTTCTGAGCTTCCGTGGCTCAATGGTTTGCGCGTTCGGCTGTTAACCAATAGGTTGGTGGTTCGAGACCACCCGGAAGCGGTGTTGTGGGATCTCAAATGTAACGTATAAAGCCAAAGTTTTTCCACAATACCTGACGACCACTTAATATTTGGGCTTCCGTGGAGCAATGGTTAGCGCGTTCGGCTGTTAACCGAAAGGTTGGTGGTTCGAGCCCACCCAAGAGAGGTGTTGTGGGGTCTCAGATGTAACGAAAAAAGTAAGAGTTTTTCCACAAATTCTGACGAACATTTAATTATTGGGCTTCCGTGGCGAAATGGTTAGCGCGTTCAGCTGTTAACCGAAAGGTTGGTGGTCCGACCCCACCCGGGAGCGGTGTTGTGGGATCTCAAATGTAACGTACAAAGCGAAAGTTACCACAATACCTGACGATCATTTAATTTTTGGGCTTCCTGGCGCAATAGTTAGCGCGCTCAGCGGTTATTCAAAAGGTTGGTGGTTCGAGCCCACCCGAGAGCGGTGTTGTGAGGTCTCAGATATAACGAAAAAAGTAAGAGTTTTTCCACAATACGTGACGACCATTTAATTTTTGGGCTTCCGTGGCGCAATGGTTAGCGCGTTCAGCTGTTAACCGAAAGATTGGTCGTTCGAGCCCACCCTAGAGAGGTGTTGTGGGGTCTCAGATGTAGCGTGAAAAGTCATAACTTTTTCACAATACCTGACAACCATTTAATTTCTGAGCTTTCGTGGCTCAATGGTTAGCGCGTTCGGCTGTTAACCAATAGGTTGGTGGTTCGAGCCCACCCGGGAGCGGTGTTGTGGGATCTCATATGTAACGTACAAAGCCAAAGTTTTTCCACAATACCTGACGACCATTTAATTTTTGGGCTTTCGTGGGGCAATGGTTAGCGCGCTCAGCTGTTATTCACAAGGTTGGTGGTTCGAGCCCACCCGGGAGCGGTGTTGTGAGTTCTCAGATGTAACGAAAAAAGTAAGAGTTTTTACACAAAACCTGACGAACATTTAATTTATGGGCTTCCGTGGCGCAATGGTTAGCGCGTTCAGCTGTTAACCGAAAGGTTGGTGGTTCGAGACCAACCGGGAGAGGTGTTGTGGGGTCTCAGATGTAGCGTAAAAAGTCAAAACTTTTCCACAATACGTGACAACCATTTAATTTCTGAGCTTCCGTGGCTCAATGGTTTGCGCGTTCGGCTGTTAACCAATAGGTTGGTGGTTCGAGACCACCCGGAAGCGGTGTTGTGGGATCTCAAATGTAACGTATAAAGCCAAAGTTTTTCCACAATACCTGACGACCGTTTAATATTTGGACTTCCGTGGAGCAATGCTTAGGGCATTCAGCTGTTAACCGAAAGATTGGTCGTTCGAGCACACCCTAGAGAGGTGTTGTGGGGTCTCAGATGTAGCGTGAAAAGTCATAACGTTTTCACAATACCTGACAACCATTTAATTTCTGAGCTTTCGTGGCTCAATGGCTAGCGCGTTCGGCTGTTAACCAATAGGTTGGTGGTTCGAGCCCACCCGGGAGCGGTGTTGTGAGTTCTCAGATGTAACGAAAAAAGTAAGAGTTTTTACACAAAACCTGACGAACATTTAATTATTGGGCTTCCGTGGCGCAATGGTTAGCGCGTTCAGCTGTTAACCGAAAGGTTGGTGGTCCGAGCCCACCCGGGAGCGGTGTTGTGGGATCTCAAATGTAACGTATAAAGCCAAAGTTTTTCCACAATACCTGACGACCATTTAATATTTGGACTTCCGTGGAGCAATGGTTAGCGCGTTCGGCTGTTAACCGAAAGGTTGGTGGTTCGAGCCCACCCAAGAGAGGTGTTGTGGGGTCTCAGATGTAACGAAAAAAGTAAGAGTTTTTCCACAAATTCTGACGAACATTTAATTATTGGGCTTCCGTGGCGCAATGGTTAGCGCGGTCAGCTGTTAACCGAAATATTGGTCGTTCGAGCCCACCCTAGAGAGGTGTTGTGGGGTCTCAGATGTAGCGTGAAAAGTCATAATTTTTCACAATACCTGACAACCATTTAATTTCTGAGCTTCCGTGGCTAATGGTTAGCGCGTTCGGCTGTTAACCAATAGGTTGGTGGTTCGAGCCCGCCCGGGAGAGATGTTGTGGGGGTCTCAGATGTAGCGTAAAAAGTCAAAACTTTTCCACAAAACGTGACAACCATTTAATTTCTGAGCTTTCGTGGCTCAATGTTTAGCGCGTTCGGCTGTAAACCAATAGGTTGGTGGTTCGGGCCCACCCGTGAGCGGTGTTGTGAGGTCTCAGATGTAACGAAAAAAGTAAGAGTTTTTCCACAAATTCTGACGAACATTTAATTATTGGGCTTCCGTGGCGCAATGGTTAGCGCGTTCAGCTGTTAACCGAAAGATTGGTCGTTCGAGCCCACCCTAGAGAGGTGTTGTGGGGTCTCAGATGTAGCGTGACAAGTCATAACGTTTTCACAATACCTGACAACCATTTAATTTCTGAGCTTTCGTGGCTAATGGTTAGCGCGTTCGGCTGTTAACCAATAGGTTGGTGGTTCGAGCCCGCCCGGGAGAGGTGTTGTGGGGTCTCAGATGTAGCGTAAAAAGTCAAAACTTTTCCACAAAACGTGACAACCATTTAATTTCTGAGCTTTCGTGGCTCAATGTTTAGCGCGTTCGGCTGTTAACCAATAGGTTGGTGGTTCGGGCCCACCCGTGAGCGGTGTTGTGAGGTCTCAGATGTAACGAAAAAAGTAAGAGTTTTTCCACAAATTCTGACGAACATTTAATTATTGGGCTTCCGTGGCGCAATGGTTAGCGCCTTCAGCTGTTAACCGAAAGGTTGGTGGTTCGAGCCCACCCGGGAGCGGTGTTGTGGGATCTCAAATGTAACGTACAAAGCGAAAGTTACCACAATACCTGACGATCATTTAATTTTTGGGCTTCCGTGGCGCAATAGTTAGCGCGCTCAGCTGTTATTCAAAAGGTTGGTGGTTCGAGCCCACCCGAGAGCGGTGTTGTGAGGTCTCAGATATAACGAAAAAAGTAAGAGTTTTTCCACGATACCTGACGACCATTTAGTTTTTGGGCTTCCGTGGCGCAACGGTTAGCGCGTTCAGCTGTTAACCGAAAGATTGGTCGTTCGAGCCCACCCTAGTGAGGTGTTGTGGGGTCTCAGATGTAGCGTGAAAAGTCATAACTTTTTCACAATACCTGACAACCATTTAATTTCTGAGCTTTCGTGGCTCAATGGTTAGCGCGTTCGGCTGTTAACCAATAGGTTGGTGGTTCGAGCCCACCCGGGAGCGGTGTTGTGAGGTCTCAGATGCAACGAAAAAAAGTAAGAGTTTTTACACAAAACCTGACGAACATTTAATTTTTGGGCTTCCGTGGCGTAATGGTTAGCGCGTTCAGCTGTTAACCGAAAGGTTGGTGGTTCGAGACCACCCGGGAGAGGTGTTATGGGGTCTCAGATGTAGCGTAAAATGTCAAAACTTTTCCACAATACGTGACAACCATGTAATTTCTGAGCTTTCGTGGCTCAATGTTTAGCGCGTTCGGCTGTTAACCAATAGGTTGGTGGTTCGAGCCCACCTGGGAGCGGTATTGTGGGATCTCAAATGTAACGTACAAAGGCAAAGTTTTTCCACAATACCTGACGACCATTTAATTTTTGGGCTTCCGTGGCGCAATGGTTAGCGCGTTCAGCTGTTAACCGAAAGGTTGGTGGTTCGAGACCACCCGGGAGAGGTGTTGTGGGGTCTCAGATGTAGCATAAAAAGTCAAAACTTTTCCACAATACGTGACAACCATTTAATTTCTGAGCTTTCGTGGCTCAATGTTTAGCGCGTTCGGCTGTTAACCAATAGGTTGGTGGTTCGAGCCCACCCGGGAGCGGTGTTGTGGGATCTCAAATGTAACGTACAAAGCCAAAGTTTTTCCACAATACCTGACGACCATTTAATTTTTGGGCTTTCGTGGGGCAATGGTTAGCGCGCTCAGCTGTTATTCACAAGGTTGGTGGTTCGAGCCCACCCGAGAGCGGTGTTGTGAGGTCTCAGATGTAACGAAAAAAGTAAGAGTTTTTCCACAAATTCTGACGAACATTTAATTATTGGGCTTCCGTGGCGCAATGGTTAGCGCGTTCAGCTGTTAACCGAAAGATTGTTCGTTCGAGCCCACCCTAGAGAGGTGTTGTGGGGTCTCAGATGTAGCGTGAAAAGTCATAACGTTTTCACAATACCTGACAACCATTTAATTTCTGAGCTTTCGTGGCTCAATGGTTAGCGCGTTCGGCTGTTAACCAATAGGTTGGTGGTTCGAGCCCACCCGGGAGCGGTGTTGTGAGGTCTCAGATGTAACGAAAAAAAGTAAGAGTTTTTACACAAAACCTGACGAACATTTAATTTCTGAGCTTCCGTGGCTCAATGTTTTGCGCGTTCGGCTGTTAACCAATAGGTTGGTGGTTCGAGACCACCCGGAAGCGGTGTTGTGGGGTCTCAATTGTAACGTAAAAAGCGAAAGTTTTTCCACAATACCTTACGACCATTAATTTTTGGGCTTCCGTGGCGCAATGGTTAGCGCGTTTGGCTGTTAATCGAAAGGTTGGTGGTTCGAGCCCATCCGAGAGCGGTGTTGTGAGGTCTCAGATGTGACGTAAAAAGCCAAAGTTATTCCACAATACCTGACGACCATTTAATTTTTGGGCCTTCGTGGGGCAATGGTTAGCGCGCTCAGCTGTTATTCACAAGGTTGGTGGTTCGAGCCCACCCGAGGGCGGTGTTGTAAGTTCTCAGATGTAACGAAAAAAGTAAGAGTTTTTCCACAAATTCTGACGAACATTTAATTATTGGGCTTCCGTGGCGCAATGGTTAGCGCGGTCAGCTGTTAACCGAAAGGTTGGTGGTTCGAGACCACCCGGAAGCGGTGTTGTGGGATCTCAAATGTAACGTATAAAGCCAAAGTTTTTCCACAATACCTGACGACCATATAATATTTGGACTTCCGTGGAGCAATGGTTAGCGCGTTCGGCTGTTAACCGAAAGGTTGGTGATTCGAGCCCACCCAAGAGAGGTGTTGTGGGGTCTCAGATGTAACGAAAAAAGTAAGAGTTTTTCCACAAATTCTGACGAACATTTAATTATTGGGCTTCCGTGGCGCAATGGTTAGCGCTAAAAGCTGTTAACCGAAAGATTGGTCGTTCGAGCCCACCCTAGAGAGGTGTTGTGGGGTCTCAGATGTAGCGTGAAAAGTCATAACTTTTTCACAATACCTGACAACCATTTAATTTCTGAGCTTCCGTGGCTAATGGTTAGCGCGTTCGGCTTTTAACCAATAGGTTGGTGGTTCGAGCCCACCCGTGAGCGGTGTTGTGAGGTCTCAGATGTAACGAAAAAAGTAAGAGTTTTTCCACAAATTCTGACGAACATTTAATTATTGGGCTTCCGTGGCGCAATGGTTAGCGCGTTCAGCTGTTAACCGAAAGGTTGGTGGTTCAAGCCCACCCGGGAGCGGTGTTGTGGGATCTCAAATGTAACGTACAAAGCGAAAGTTACCACAATACCTGACGATCATTTAATTTTTGGACTTCCGTGGAGCAATGATTAGCGCGTTCGGCTGTAAACCGAAAGGTTGGTGGTTCGAGCCCACCCAAGAGAGGTGTTGTGGGATCTCAAATGTAACGTATAAAGCCAAAGTTTTTCCACAATACCTGACGACCATTTAATATTTGGTCTTCCGTGGCGCAATGGTTAGCGCGTTCAGCTGTTAACCGAAAGGTTGGTGACTCGAGACCACCCGGGAGAGGTGTTGTGGGGTCTCAGATGTAGCGTAAAAAGTCAAAACTTTTCCACAATACGTGACAACCATTTAATTTCTGAGCTTTCGTGGCTCAATGTTTAGCGCGTTCGGCTGTTAACCAATAGGTTGGTGGTTCGAGCCCACCCGGGAGCGGTGTTGTGGGATCTCAAATGTAACGTACAAAGGCAAACTTTTCCACAATACCTAAAGACAATTTAATTTTTGGGCTTCCGTGGCGCAATGGTTGGCGCGTTCAGCTGTTAACCGAAAGGTTGGTGGTTCGAGACCACCCGGGAGAGGTGTTGTGGGGTCTCAGATGTAGCGTAAAAAGTCAAAACTTTTCCACAATACGTGACAACCATTTAATTTCTGAGCTTTCGTGGCTCAATGTATAGCGCGTTCGGCTGTTAACCAATAGGATGGTGGTTCGAGCCCACCCGGGAGCAGTGTTGTGGGATCTCAAATGTAACGTACAAAGCCAAAGTTTTTCCACAATACCTGACGACCATTTAATTTTTGGTCTTCCGTGGCGCAATGGTTAGCGCGTTCAGCTGTTAACCGAAAGGTTGGTGACTCGAGACCACCCGGGAGAGGTGTTGTGGGGTCTCAGATGTAGCGTAAAAAGTCAAAACTTTTCCACAATACGTGACAACCATTTAATTTCTGAGCTTTCGTGGCTCAATGTTTAGCGCGTTCGGCTGTTAACCAATAGGTTGGTGGTTCGAGCCCACCCGGGAGCGGTGTTGTGGGATCTCAAATGTAACGTACAAAGGCAAACTTTTCCACAATACCTGAAGACAATTTAATTTTTGGGCTTCCGTGGCGCAATGGTTGGCGCGTTCAGCTGTTAACCGAAAGGTTGGTGGTTCG